>NC_053026.1:288354481-288537980 GCF_003073215.2 Triticum urartu
CCCCCGCCGCCGCCAGGAGCTGATGGCGGTCCGTGGTGCGATGGCCGCTGTGCATGTTGACCCGGAGGAACACCTCGCCTCCGCCGCCGCCGCCGACATGGTGCAACCTCTGGCCCAGATGAAGTCCTCCGACGACTACCCCCCAGGACTTAACATGTAAGATCTGACCAGCTAAATATTACCAATACCACTTGCAACGGCTATGATTTGTACGGTTGATGTATTAAGCATGTTCGTGCCTTGTTTATTTCAGTACTACACACTATGTGATGTTCCAATATTACCGTGTCCAGCTCAATTTCACCAATACCAGTAACAAACTTACAATACTGTTAATCACTAGAGATACTGCCCATTTGCTATTTTTAGTGGATGCTAACCCTGTTGCACTTAACATGCCTGCCCATGTACTTACGCAGGGTCATAACGGCCGATGCTTTTGTTTGCCGTTGAGGTGAGCTACAACCCATGTCTTACAGTATTTCACATAATTTGTTCAATTGCAGTTTAACTTCTACCCATTTACTGGTTCCCTGTAGGTACACATGTCAGTGGCACTGATCCATGCTTCGACCCGGAGGAACAGCTCGCCTCCATCGTCGCTGACTTTGAGCTCTAGCCAAGATGAAGTGCCCCAGCAACTACCTCTCAGGACTTACCAAGTATGAACTCACCAGTTCAATCTTACCAATACCAGTTGCAATTAATGGCTATGTTCTGTACGGTCGATGTATTAAGCATGTTCTAGTAAACATGCCTGACACGTTTTTGCTACTATCCCTACCTTTTTATAGACATCTGGGCCATTCTCTGCTCTGGCAGCACCTGCCTTGTGATGCTTAACTATGCCAATTGCATTTTTATCAGTACCGGTTTCAATTTCTATTAAGCCTATTGCAATTAACAATTGAATCCATTTTTAACAGTTGCATTTCAATGGCTACATACTTACAAAACATGACTTAGGATGTTGTTAAGCCTATTGCAATTAACAGTTGTATCTATCTTTTAATCTGTCCATTTGCTACCATGCTACTCTCCGCAATGAAGATATACTAGAGATGCTGCGCCATTTTCTATTTTTGGAGGATGCTAACCCTGTTGTACTTAACATGCTTGTCCATGTACTTACGCAGGGTCATAACGGCCGATGCTGTTGTTTGCCGTCAAGGTTAGCTGCATCTCATGTCTTACAGTATTTCACATCATTTGTGCAATTGCAATTTAATTTCTACCATTTACTGGTTGCCTGCAGGTACACATGTCAGTGGCACTGATCCATGCTTCGACCCGGAGGAACAGCTCGCCTCCCCCGCCGCTGACTCTGGGCGGGCTCTAGCCAAGATGAAGTGCCCCAGCAACTACCGCTCATGACTTACCAAGTATGTACCCACCAGTTCAATCTTACCAATACCAGTTGCAATTAATGGCTATGTTTTGTACTGTCGATGTATTAAGCATGTTGTAGTAAACATGCCTAACACGTTTGAGCTATTTTCCCTACTTTTTATAGACAACTGGGCCATTATCTGCTCTGGCAGCACCTGCCCTGTGATGTTTAACTCTGCCAATTGCATTTTTATCAGTACCGGTTTCAATGGCCATTAAGCCTGTTGCAATTAATAGTTTTATCCATTTTTAAAGAATTGTATTTCAATGGCTACAAATTTACAAAACATGAATTAGGATGTTGTCAAGCCTGTTGCAATTAATAGTTGTATCCATTTTTAATCTGTCCCTTTGCTACTGTGCTACTCTTTTGAAATGAAGATATCACTACAGATGCTGCCGTTTTATTACCATTTGCTATTTTTGGTGGATGTTAACCCTGTTGTAGTTAACATTGGCTTTCCATGTACTTACATAGGGATACAATGGGCGATGCTGTTGTTTGCCGTCGAGGTTAGCTGCATCCCATGTCTTATACACCATCTATTCCTAAATATAAGTATTTTTAGAGATTCCAATATAGAGTACATAAGGAGAAAAATGAGTGAATCTAGATTCTAATCTAAACTATATCTATAATTCTATATACATCCGTATGTAGTTCATATTGAAATATCAAAAAAATACTTGTACTTAGGAACATAGGTAGTTGTATTTTACATCATTTATGCAATCTCAGTTTAGCTTCTAACATTTATTGGTTGCTTGTAGGTACATATATGAGGGGTACTGATCCACGCATCGATCCCTTTTGTGTATGGGGCAATGAGATATTCATGAACAAGCGTCAAGTGAGGAAACTAAGAAAGATTGTTAGGCGAAAGAAACGGGTGATTGGAATTAAGCTCTTTATTTACACTTTGTCGAAGACAACAGTGAACTTTAGGATGGTAAGTAATGTGTTGCCTTTTCTCCCTGCCCACAACAAGTTACTCTATTAGACCTCAGTATCTGCTACTTTTCTCTTTTGAGTGGTTTCCGAAGCTATTTACTGATGATTACCTTGCAAACTACATGACTACAGTAGAGGCAACTAAGGTTAAAGTATATAATTCATGCTACCATGATAATGCTCTAGAAGTCTTCCTGAAGGCGGTGAAGGATGGGCGGGAGATCGTCACAAGGGGTTGGACAAAAGTGGTTCGTTCCTATGGCATGTAGGAAGGCACATTATGGGCATTCCGCTTATGCAACACCGTCGGCAGTCAAAATGATTTACACTTGTCTCTTCACCTTTACCGCCTTTAAATACTGCGGTTCATCATAGTTAATTGCTACCTAATCCTGTAATTACTAAACATATTGTACTGGCAATTTTATTTATGGATTCGTTGTTGAACCATTGTGCTGAGAATTGGAATTGCACGTTTCGTATTTCAAAATTTCCAATTAGAATAATAAATTACAGGCAAAAATAAAAATAGAACAGACGGTCATGGACCTTTGCAAACGGTTCTAGCAGTAAAAGCGCTTGCGATGGATAGCCAAATGCCACACAGTTTTCTACATAAAATCGTGTGTGATGTAGTTAATGAAAGCAAATAATTAACTAAGGCAGAGCGTGTGTGATAGTTACTTCTTTCACACACGAGCGTATACATAAAACCGTGTGGGATATACATCCGAACGGAAATGTTTTTCCTGGATTGACTGTGTGGGATGTACATAAGAATGGAAACGTATTCCTTGGATTGACTGTGTGTGATATACATACGAACGAAAATGTTTTTCTGGGAGTCACCATGTGGGATGTACATACCTACGGAAATGATTTCGGGATTCACCGTGTGGGATGTACATACCTACGGAAATGATTTATGCGATTCACCGTGGGGGGATGTACATACCTACGGAAATGAATGGGTTTTGATGCCACGCCCGATCGCACACGGCCCCAGCCTAGGTCCCAGGAGGGCCTATCCCCGACGATTTTTGGGTCCACTACAAGGATACCCCCTATAATGCAACACATATTGTACCACATTTTGACTATACGTTGCAAAGTTCAAAAGAGATACGCATATAGGCATTGTAGCATATGCGTTGTAGTGCAGCTCATGACCCATTGCCACTGACCACAACTCCATGTAAAGCCGAATGCACTAACCCAGCCCAAGTTGGCTTTCACGACTAACCTAGGTCCTTCCCTTTCCTCAGCCTCCCCTTCTCCTCTCCAGCCCTCCCACACCGGCCGCCGCCGGCTTGCAACCTACCTGCATCCCTGCACGCCGCCCCTCACCACTCCCCTGTGATCCTCTGTCCCGGCGCCGCTCCTCACCGCTGCCCTGCGACCCTCCGTCCTAGCGCGCCGCCCCTCATCACCACCCCTGCAACCCTGCATCCCGGCGCGCTGCCCCTAGTCACCGCTCCCCTGCGACCAATGGTGAATCCAAGGTACGACCATGAACAAGCACAGGCAACCGCATCCCTCGTTCCACATCCGCAGCCCCTCGCGGTACCAATGCATCATCGACATCTGTAGCCCCATTCGTCCTCCTCCGGTGCTCCTCCTAATTGTTCTCCATTATTCACGTGTCCTCCGTGTAAAACGATCCAAGAAGCCTCTCCTTTTTTTTAAATAGGAATCCTCTCCGCGATCCCTGCTCTGCAACCTTTTAATATCTACTGCACCAGGACATCCTTCCAATCTCGCATTCCATGCCCAACCAAAACTGAAATCCAATGCAGTGGAGAAGGCGGTACATCAAAAACAGTTTGTATCTGATTGGACAGCCCCTATTGTTGGTGAAGTTGCCGAGAAGAGGAACTATTGCAGGCTGGTCGCAGGTATGGAAGGAGCAAGAAGAGAGTAGGTTTTTTGCTTTTGAGGATTTTTATGTTGTGTTGTGCTACTGAAATCTGGGACGTACAGCCTAGAGTTTTGTTTTGGGGAATATTGGTAATGTGCTTTCTTTAGTTTCAGACATCTGAAGATACATATTACTTGGATGGCTAAATTTGTAGGTGCTATACAAGCAATTAGGTGATTCAATACAGCGAAGGCATGGTCGTACCTCCGCACAGCGAACTCAAGCACCACTTCTAATATTGTTGGAAAGTGGATAAGTCGTTTTGGAGCATTACACGATTTGTTCAATCTACTTCGCTATGTTCCTTACATGCAAAAGGTACGTGTTTGTTCACTTGATATGTTCTTTCAATTTTATCCTCACCCAGTGATCCACATCTTAAAAGCACAAAGTACTCTTTTCAGATGGAATATCTTTGATAGTGTTGTTGCAGACTTGAAGGTATATGCATCAGGAGGTCAAGGTGGCAATGGCACCGTAACAGTATTTATTTGAAACTACACGCAAGGTCAAAAAATGATTCTAAGTTAACCTCTTTCCTCATATATTTTTGTCTACTTGGTTTGTTTTAATGCCGTTCTTTTGTTAAATTGATGTACTAAATAATTAAGAACATTTATGGTGCTAGAACTTGCTTAGGAAGAGCTGTTATGAAATTAAGATCTGGTTTTTGTAATTCGCTGACTGAATCCATGATACTAAATTGCATGTTTATTGTAGTTCATATATATGTTATACATACACGTGCAGTTACTAGGCACGCATTGTGAGTAGATAAGTTGAGTCTCCATTTATTTCGTTAAGCACAAAATATGACCTTGCATACATGTATTTCCATTCTCATATAATGGAAAATATACTAAAGGAAAGGCTCATCCTGTATGCTTCTGATTCATGTTGAAAGTGTGTAACCTGTTTGCCGCAATTCTTCCTTTTCACATAATAGGAAAAGGTCAGTAACAAAAAAAGGAAGCTCACTGAGCATGTCATTACAGATCACCTGACGAAAGCCCAGGCGATGAAGAGGATAATCAAGTTGAGAGCCCCCACCGAGGACGTAAAATGGCTGAATGAACTTCTCATCCGCGCTTTGGCTGCATCTCGTGCCTCCAGGTGTGTAGGTATTGGCTTCATACTGTTCTATTTTATACACGCACGTACTGGACTAGAGGTCTGATTTCTAGGACAATTTATTATTACTACTTTACACCTTTTCGCATGATGCATGGATGAGGAGCTCATATAAGTTTAGAGAGCATGGATCATATGATTAGTTGCAGTGGGGCTAAGCTAAAAGAGGATTAATGATGCTTACAATACATATATACACAGCCACGCATTTTGTGATATTGGTATGTCTAGTATATGATTTATGTTTTTTAAGCTCTAAATCTATGTTCTTGTTTTGACCCTATATGAAAGAGAGCAAAACCATCTCAAATGAGTACGAGCGAAATAAATCTATTAATTAATCCATGACTTGATGTACTATTTAAAAGGGAAACAATTAAGCTACATGTATGTATCATGCACGAAAAATATATCTTCTAGATGATTATGTATACCATATATTTGATATGCGTACATATGAATTTGTTAAATCTTACAATGGGTTTCTCTGGAAACTCTTCAACATAAATGAACTAGAAATCCAGGTTGTCTGCCTCGCATTTTATAGTGTAAAAATGATAGACCAAACGGAAAAACCAGTCATCTCTTTTGTGTTGTCTATAGAACATTTCAATGGATTTTCTGTATATCACCAAAACAAAAAAAATGTCCTCCTTTTAAGTGTTCACCCCATATACAGGAGCCAGAACGCCTCTTTCTGCAGAAACATAGATACATGGTCCCTTCTAAATATTCATTGGAATATTTTAGTTTGAGTTTCCAGTTTTATCGTCCCATAGTGCCCATCTTTTTTTTCATCTGAATCCATGACATAACATGACCCGTTGTGATATGTTCAAAATGTATTTCACGTTCTCTAATTACACTTACATTACCATAGAAAGTTATTCGATTTTTTTTGTTTTTTATTAATATATTGTGTATTAACAGTTCATTTTTTTTGTTTGTAGGTTCAAAAGATAAATGGATGATTATATAGGTGAGTGGCAAATATACTGATGATGCTGGATGCTTTCAATTTTAGTTAAGTTGTAGGAATGATGCTCCTTTGTTAAGTTTTAGTTAAGTTGTAGCAATGTTGAGGGATGATTTTGGTTTTTGATTTGTTGTCAAGAAAATATTTAGATTATGCATCACATTTGGATGATGTTCCTCCTGTAATATCCACTGTTGTAATCCAACAATTTTATATAATATATGATTTTCTTCCTCCCGTGAGTATATTCTCTTGTTTTTTGTTCACTTAGCATATATAACTATCACCATTACGTGTAGAATTAATTTAGTTGCTACAATATGTATAAAAAATAATATTATTCACATTATATATGTACCAAGATTTGAAGCATTGCGAACTCTTTGTTGCCAAGCAATGGGATTTTGATTCCTGTACATTAAGCACCAACATATAAAAGTGTTGCATAAGTCTGTTTTATGTGTTGCATTTTTGCAACGGTCCCTTTTACCAACGGTGGTATAACCGTTGTAATATGCGCTAGCAACACTGGATAAGGCAACGCATCCAAAACCGTTGGTATTGACACTAACAACGCATATATGAACTTTTAGATACGGAAAAAAGCGTTGCTATAGGGGGGTTCCTGTTGTAGTGGTCGTGTGGGAAGGACACCCTATCGCACACACTCACTTGGTGACGGTTCCAAATGCCGTCGCAGAAAGGGGTTTTAAACCGTTTGTTTAGGACCGACGCGCACCAGTGAGTGTTGAGCTAATTGACACTGATTAAATAAAAAAATACCTCTCTTTAAGCAAGACTACTATGTTGCTAACTTTACCCATTAAGATAATGAGGGTGCTTATATTTGTTAGTGTATATTTCATCAACTAGTCCCACTATTACAGTATTCTCACTCTCTCAATATATGTGCCAACAGGGATGCTCGATTTTGGTGGAACTGCACAAAAACTTTGGGTGCTTCATTGCCTCAACAGCTTCCTTCCTTTCCTATCAGTCGCTAATCTGGGCTTGCATTCTTCCTTTGCTGTCAGTCGCTTGGCTTATCTTGGCTTCCAGTCAAAGGAAATAGTAATTGATATGCTACCTCACACAGGTTGGTACTGGTCTTTATCCTGATTATTGTGCTTGTCATATGTAAATGTAATTTGGTATTGTGCTACTGTTTTCCAATTTCATAAAGGAGTAACTTGGAGCCTCAACTCATAGGAAAATCATTACATTGGGTGATTTTAGTAGAACTACACAAAAAGATCAGATGGACAGGTACTTATGCTACTGGTATGTACTCCAAAGTTGACTTAGACAAGCATCGATGTTGGCAAGAAGAAGTGCCTATATTCATTCGAGTATCAACCAGCATCAACCAGTTGTCAAACTCCAAGTATTAGGAGAGTGAACGCCAAAAATATTGCTTGGCGCATAGCCCAGAAAAACGCAGTCCAGTCTTTGGTCCCAACTTGTGCCTTTTGGTTATCGGCCCATATGGTAGCGAACTGTATGGCATGGAGTCTAAAGATTCCACACAAGTTGGTTGATGCGTATATTCATCTGGCACTTAATCAGTCTGCACGGCAGGGATGCTCCATTTTAGTTGAACTGCACAAAAAATTTGGGTGGTTCATTTTCTCAACCGCCTCCTTTCTTGTCTGCAATGTAGAATTTTGGCGAGCTATAGGACCAAGATGAGCCAGTAAACTAGTTGGATGAAAGTAGTAGCCAAGTTGCTCAAACCTCCCTCAGCACGAGGCCACTATTTTAGGATAAACCTACAAGCAAAGTTCAGATTGTCTGTGCTGCCTCTTATGTACTCGAAAGTTTACTCATATAAGCATTAATTTTAGCAAGAAGTACCTCCGACTGAACACAATTTACCAGTCTGTACCCTAGGTAATTAAAGCTCGTCGATGGATGATATTGGCTGTGATCTCAATCATTTGGATGCATAAACATACTGAACATGTGTATATCTGAATCTTTTTGTGAATTATCTATGAGTATTGTCGTGTGATCTATCAATCATTTGGATGCATAGACATGCTGACTTGTGTATATATGAATCTTTTGAGTTCTTGATTGTGAGTGTTGGCTATGAATATGAATGTGTCCTATGAACCTGAGTTTGATACGAATGTTTACCTTTTCTGTTGTACTTGTGTGTGAACTTGTTAGTATGCCTACTATGGGATTTGTGATGTGTGGGTGTCAACAACACACCTTCTTCCTGAGAAGAATTGCACCTGCTTTGTTAGGGTAGCAATGGCGCATCAGCTCTTTTTAATCTTTTTGCTCTGTCTTCCTCCCTCCCCCGCTCAACCCCTGCCGTAATGTTTTTGACCTCAAAACAAACATAGTACTGCGTTGTTTTGGGGGCTTGATGAAAAATCGAGTGCTGGTTTCTGTAGGTTGGCCCGTCCAGCAAATGGGTTGCTGGTCAACCACGGACTGGGAGGCTAAAAATACAAGCTGTATGGTGCATAGGCAAGTAAAAAAACGCCATCGAGAGCCATCCACTAAAGAAAAAAGTCGCTCCTGATGTGCTTCTTCAGTCGCGCCGCCGGCCCCCTCTTTAATCCAGTTTGCTCGGGGATCTAGCTGGTATCATTTTTTCCAGAGGGCGAACAAGTATCAGCTAGGCCTAGGTTTTGTTTTTTTAACATGCAAAGCCCATTTTTATTTTGAGCAATAACTCGCTAATTTGTTAATTATATATATAATGTGTCGCTCTGGTTTATTTTTTGATATTAATTGCTCCTTCTAACATAACATTATATATATAACGAGCCCAGCTAATTCGTGTATTTCAAGAAAGTGCAAATGGACTGGGATTTTTTAGAAAATATAAATGGGCCGCATTGACGCGAAATTATTTGTTCACCCAGCCCAGCAAATGGACAAAACATGGGTTAAATATATGCCACATTTTTGCAGGCTGACATATGGGCCAATAGGTCGAAGCCTACGCAGGGCGTTGTCAACTTGGTCAACAGATGATTATGACATCCACAACCATTGGATTTATATCCAACGGCCGACAAGCACCTTCAATCTCTTGTCTTCTTCCTCCAGCATCGCCAGGACCGCCTGGTTCAGCCTCCGGCAGCTAGTGGCTCTGCTTAGCACGCATCGCTGCGAAGCACTACCCCACTGCCGGCCAGGCTATCCCTCCACCCCTCATGTTATTCTCCATCGACTGCAGCCCCACGCCACACCAGAACCAGTTATAACCCTTCTCCTCATCTCAATCCACGACTCCACTATCGCGTCTTCCCATCTCCGGGTCGTTCCCGTCCGGGGCCTCGCCATCGTTCACCGCCTCGCTGCGCTCAGTGTGGCGTGGTCAACAAACGAGAGTCATCAAAAGAGGACTGTACGTGGAGAGACTGACGGCTGGAACCCACGAGGTCCATGGTCGCACGCAAGGAAATTTCCTCCTTATTAAGCTAAAAAAAAGTTTCCTCCCCCTGACAGCTGGGACCCACCGGCTGTATCTTCACACGGAATGAAGTGCCTCCTTGTTATGCGAAAAAATTATTCCTCTCGTTGACAGCTGGGACCCCGACAGATTTGGTGGCTAACTTGTGGGCCTACTAAGCGGACGTGTACGCAGGGCTTTGTCAACTTAATCAACAAATGATTCTAGCAGCTGGACCGTTGGATGTTAATCCAACAGCCGTGCTCCATCAACCTCTGTTCTTGCTCCTGTCTCCCGTGGGCGGCACCGCGGCAGTGCTGCCACGCAACCGAACCAGTCAAGTTTCCCACTCCTCTCCATCCGCGACTCCACTGTCATGTCTTCCCCATCTCCGGGTCATTCGAGTCTGGGCCCTCGCCGTCATCCACCGGTGTTGGTGCGCTCGGCACGGTGTGGTCAACATGGTCAACAACCGAGAGTCATCGGAAGAAGACTGTATGTGAGAGGCTGACAGTGAGGACGCACCACGCCCATGGATGCATGCATCCAACCGCATCCTTTTTACCCTGAAAAATAATGTTTTCTCCCCTGACTGCTAGGACCCACCAGCTACATCTTCGCACGCAAGGAAGTGCGTCCATATTACGGACAAAAAAATGATTCGCCCCCTGACTGCCGGGACCCACCACCTACATCTTCGCACGCAAGGAACTGGCTGACAGTCGGGACCCACATGGTCGAAGCATACGTAGCGTTGTCATTCTGGTCACCAACGTGTACATACATACTGGTCGATCAGTCTGTCTGTAGGCTGCAGCGATGAACCATGGCCGTGCAAGGAAGGGCAAGTGTCATTGTAGAGGCGCGCACATGTCGTAGTAGAGGCGAGCACGTGTCGTAGTAGAGGCGCGCACATAGCATGTACACGTACGTACAGTGGCCAGGGTGCAAGAAAGTAAATACGGCCACGTATGTACATACAGGCGGGGTCTCGAACGCCTACTCGCGCATACGTACGGCCAGGGCTCGTGTACATGGTTGTGGCTGGGTCGATACGGAGAAACTGCGTCGTCATCGTGTTCATGGGGAGGCAACGGAATGCATCGTGTTCATCGGGAGGCAACAGAACGCGTGCTGTTCATCAGGAGCCAACCGGCTTGGACGGAACAGCCGATGGAAACGAGGCCTGGCGTACCGCAGAACGGAGGAAATGGCCTTATGTTTGACCAGCCACGGTGGAAACGGGATCCTGTTATCGGGAGGGTTCTGGCGTACCGCAAAATGGAGGAAACGGACCTCCGACGGTCGAAACGGGGTCCCGTTGATCGGGAGGGTTGTGGCGTACAGCAAAACGGAGGAAACAGACTTGTGTTGGAGCGCTACGGTCGAAACGGGGGTCCTGTTCATCGGGAGGGGTGTGGCATACCGCAAAAAGGGACTCCATGGGATACTGTTCATCTCCACCGTCGACCTCCTCCAGCCTCCACGGGCTACTGTTCATCCACCGTTGACCTCCTCCAGCCTCCACCTGCGACTGTTCATCCACGGGCTCCTGTTCATCCCGCCTCCACCACGCGCTCCTCCACCGGCTACTGTTCAACCAGCCCTCTCCACGGGGTCCTGTTCAACCACCCCTCCACGGGGTACTGTTCATCCAGCCCTCCACCGGCTACTGTTCAACCAACCCTCCACGGGGTCCTGTTCATCCACCGGCTCGATCGATTGGGGTACTGTTCATCCAGCGGCAATGGCCTCTGCTACCACAGGTTCCTGTTCATCCAACCCCCACCGGGAACTGTTCATCCAAACCCCCCAACAACGCTCACTGTTCATCCAAAGGCAGCATCGATCGACTTCAGTTAGCAGCAATAGCGAAGGAATCACTCGGGTTCAGTTAATAGCAAGGGATCGATCAATCGCTCAGGTTCAGTGTAACGCGTAGCTTGCAGTGCAATCGCTCGAGTTCAGTTAATAGCAAGGGATCGATCAATCGCTCAGGTTCAGTGTAACGCGTAGCCTGCAGTGCAATCGCTCGGGTTCAGTTAGAGCCCAATGCCTCGCACCCACGCGCGTACGTGTACGAGAGAAACACGCATTGTTCGGCCCCCGACCACCCACCGTAACCGGGAACTCCTCGATATTTTCCGCGCCCTCGCTTCTACCACGGGTTTTTCCGTTATGGACGGCCCAAAGAATGTCGTGCAGCTGCGTCTCCGGTCCGCCCAGGACGAAAAGCCCATTTTCTGTCATGATGTTTTGTCATAGAAGTAGGACCCCACCACATCTATGATGATACCGGGTTCTGTCACAATTATCGTCATAGAAGTGTCATAAGTATGACAGAATTTTTTTCGTTCGGCCCAAAATGTCACGGTTGTGTCTTTTTTTTGTAGTGATGGCAAGTGGCGAAGTGATACGTCTCCAACATATCGATAATTTATGAAGTATTCATGCCATGTTTACAATAATTTCATATGGTTTGAAATGATTTGCATGGAACTAACTAAGACTGGCGTTGTTTTCAGCAGAACTACCGTGGTGTTGTTTTTTGTGCATAAATAAAAGTTCTCCAAACGGAACGAAACTTTTTGATGATTTTTTGGAACAAATAGACCCCCGAAGCTTCGTGGAAGGACCAGAAGATTAAGGAGTAGGGTACAAGACACTGGGGCACGCCAGGGGTCCTAGGCGTGTCCCGGTGGGTTGTGCTCACCTCAAGGCCCATCTTCGCATGAAACCGACGCAAAAAAATCATATAAATAGAGAAACCATCTAAAATAACCCTAGATCAGAAGTTCTGCCGCTGCAAGCCTCTGTAGCCACAAATAACCAATTTATACCCGTTTCGGCACTCCGCTGGAGGGGGAAATCATCATCGGTGGCCATCTTCATCATCCCGGCAGCCACCATGATGAGGAGGGAGTAGTCCACCCTCGGGGCTGAGGGTTTGTACCAGTAGCTATGTGTTTAATCTCTCGTGTTCTTGACATGTCACGATGTTATCGCGGGCTTTGTTAATATAGTCAAATCATATGGTGTTTTCCCCTCTCTGTCTTGTTGTGAATTGAGTTTTCCCTTTGATATTTAGTTTTATCGGATTGAATAATTTTATGGATTTGAGAGCACTTGATGTATGTCTTGCTATGAATACCCGTGGTGACAATGGGGTATCATATTGATTCGCTTGATATGTGTTTTGGCCCTCAACTCGCGGATTCCCGAGGTGACATTGGGGTAATCTATGCATAGTGGTTGATGCACGTTCTCGTCTTTTGTTTCTCTGGTAGAAATCTTGGGGCACTCTTTGAGGTTCTTTGTGTTGGTTTGAGTATTATGAATCCGAATTTGCTTTGGTGTTATTTTAATACGAACTCTTGATAGATCGATCGGAGAGAATAACTTAGTGTAATTTTAGTACGAACTCTTGATAGATCGATTAGAAAGAATAACTTGGTGTTATTTTAGTACGAACTCTTGGATAGATCGATCGGAAAAATAGCTACAAACAATTTCTTCTTATGTTCTTCGCTAGATAGGAACTTTGGAGTGATTCTTCATCGCGTGTTGAGAGATGGTTATATGATCCAATTATATTAGCATTCTTGAGATATTGCACTAGCGAAAGTACGGACCCTAGGCCTCATTTTTAAGCATTGCAATACCGTTTGTGCTCAGTTTTGTTACTTGCTACCTTGCTGTTTTTATTATTACTATTACAAAAACCAATATCTACTATGATGACTACACTTTTATTACCACCTCTTCGCCGAACTAGTGGACCTATACAAATTACCATTGTACTTGGTGTGTTGGGGACACAAGAGACTTTTCATTATTTGGTTGCAGGGTTGTTTGAGAGATACCATCTTCATCCTACACCTCCCACGGATTTATAAACCTTAGGTCATCCACTTGAGGGAAAATTGCTACTGTCCAACAAAACTCTGCGCTTGGAGGCCAAACACGAGTCTATAAGAATAAAGTTGTGTAGTAGACATCACGGGGGCACAACAACATCGGTTGTGGAGATTTGGGCTCTCCTCTACACAAGGGAGCATGAAGAGTGGGGGTTCTGTGTGGCCTAGTGGACTCTTACAGTAAGGGTTGTGTCGAGGACCAACTCGGAGGAAAGAAGACGGTTGTTCATGATGGGGCTTGTAGAGGACGGAGTTATGACCCACTGATCAATTGTAGCTCTTTTCGATAAGTAAGAGTGTCAAACCCAACGAGGAGCAGAAGGACATGACAAGTGGTTTTTAGCAAGGTAATGTCTGCAAGTGCTGAAATTATAAGTAATAGAGTACTTTGATAGCAAGATTATTTTTAACGAGCAAGTAACTATAATAGTAAAAAAAGTGCAGCAAGATAGCCCAATCCTTTTGAGGCAAAGGATAGGCCAAAATGGTCTCTTATAGTAAGCAAAGCGTTCTTGAGGGTACACGGGAATTTCATCTAGTCAATTTCATCATGTTTGGTTCGATTCGTGTTCGCTACTTTGATAATTTGATATGTGGGAGGACCGGTGCTTAGCTGATGTTCTTACTTGAACAAACCTCCTACTTATGATTAACCCTCTCGCAAGCATCCGCAACTACAAGAAAAGTATTAATAATAAATTCTAACCATAGCATTAAACTTTTGGATCCAATCGGTCCCTTACAGAATAGCACATAAACTAGGGTTTAAGCTTGTGTCACTCTCGCAACCCATCATCTAATAACTACTCCACAATGCATTCCCTTAGGCCCAAATATGGTGAAGTGTCATGTAGTCGACGTTCACATGACACCACTAAGGAAATCACAACATACATACTATCAAAATTTCGAACACACATCAAGTTCGCATGATTACTTGCAACATGATTTCTCCCGTGACCTCAAGAACAAAAGTAACTACTCACAAATGATAATCATGCTCAAGATCAGAGGGGTATTAAATAGTGTATTGGATATGAACATATAATCTTCCACCAAATAAACCATATAGTAATCAACTATAAGATGTAATCAACACTACTAGTCATCCACAAGCACAAATCTATAGTTCTGGTACAAAGATTGAACACAATAGATGAACTAGGGTTTGAGATGAGATGGTGCTATTGAAGATGTTGATGGAGATTGCCCTCCCTGAGATGGGAGAGTTGTTTGTGATGATGATGATGATTTACCCCTCCGGGAGGGAATTTCCCTCGACGGAATCGCTCCGCCAGAGGGCAAAAGTGCTCTTGCCCAAGTTCCGCCTTGAGACGGCGGCGCTCCATCCCGAAAGTCCTCTCCTTTTTTCTAGGTCAAGGGGAGGGCTCTTGCTGCACTTGGTTGTGCCCACCTGTTTGGGTACCGGAGGTGGGCACCAGAGGTGGGCCGAGGGGAGCACAACCCACTAGGGCGCGCCTGGGCTCCCTAGCACACCCAGTTTGGTTGTGCCCACCAGGTGGGCCCCCTCTAGTACTTATTGGCTCCAATATTCCTCATATATTTC
Source organism: Triticum urartu (assembly GCF_003073215.2). Classification (NCBI taxonomy): domain Eukaryota; kingdom Viridiplantae; phylum Streptophyta; class Magnoliopsida; order Poales; family Poaceae; genus Triticum; species Triticum urartu. The sequence goes on from NC_053026.1 coordinate 288,369,747, forward strand.
ATAAAAAATCTCCTTAAAGTTTTAGCTTGTTTGGAGTTGTGCAGAATAGGTAGCCTGACGTAGCTTTTCTAGGTCCAGATTTCCAGCTGCCGGAATTCTCCCTCTTTGTGTGTACCTTACATATTATGAGAGAAAATGCATTATAATTACTCCAAAAAGCATTATTATGCATAAAACATCATAAATAATAGTAGGAAAACATGATGCAAAATGGACTTATCAACTCCCCCAAGCTTAGACCTCGCTTGTCCTCAAGCGAAAATCGAAATCGAAAAACATGTCCACATGCTAGAGAGAGAGGTGTCGATAAAAACAAAATACGGACATAGAAGCATCATGTAGATTATTATAACAGCAACAAATTTGAACATAAGACTCTTATCATAGAACTTTTATCGTAGACTTCTCATGAATAAGTAACAATTCATCACACCATCGAAGTATAAAGCATAAACTCTATTAGAAACCAACAAACTATGTTCTCAGTCAACTTTTCAACTACACAATTCATCATCTTTTCAGGAAGGGTCACGTATCGGAGCCTTTAGGCAAGTCCACATAATCAACCATCATATAGTCTTCTATGATTGCTAAAACTCACCGCATACACATGAGCAAAACGTTTCAACCGGACACATAGAAAGATAGGGGCTTATAGTTTCGCCTCCCAACGTATTCACCTCAAGGGTGATGTCAACAATAATAACTCATGCTACCCATATTCAACTGGACTTATGTGCCTAGATCTTTCCTCACCACATGATGCTTGCCAAAGGAGAAAAATTAAAAAGGAATAGAGAGAAAAACTTTGACTCTTGCATAAAAGTAAACACATAAAAGTAAAAGATAGGCCCTTCATAGAGGGAAGCAGAGGTTTCCATGCGCTTATTTCTTAGTATGCTCAACCCCTTAGTGCAAAAGAACGTCATGTTGTATTTCCCCTTTTGATGGCAACCTGTATTATGCAGTTTGTCGCTTTTATTCTTCACCATCACAAGTTCGTACAACACTAAATTTTCTCTTACACTAAATGATCTTACACTTTTAGAACAATTTTTATTGCCTTATTGCATGGATGACAACTTACTTGAGGGATCTTGCTCAATCCCTAGGTAGGTATGTGGACTCTTGAAAATAAGATTTGGGTTTAAGGGTTTTTGGATGCACAAGTAGTATCTCTACTTAGTGCAGAATTTTTGGCTAGCAAAGATGGGCAAGCACCACATGAAAGGATCTATGACACATAATTCTATGTGAATATGAACAAACATGTAGCGACCAGACCTCAAACAGTGATCTCTGTGCTCCGGTGTCATCCCTGATCAGTAATGCTGGCACCACACAGTACTGGAGATTTATAGCAGAGTAGCAATCACACACTTATTACATCGAGTGTCTCAAAAGAGAACTTATTACAATAAATATGGCTTAAGGCCATCTAATAACGATAACAAACGGAAGCTTGGAAGATAAGTGAGTCCATCAACTCCAACGGCATCACTGAGTATAGAACCACAACCTAAAAACTCCTTAATCGTCGTTGAAAAGTCTGCAACATAACGTTGCAGCCCGAACGGGTCAGCACATGGAATATGCTGGCAATGTAACACATAGAGAGTAATGGAATGAAACAGCTATACTATATGCATATTTGGCTGGTGGAAAGCTCTATGGTTACAGTTTTGCGTAAAGCCAATTTTCCCTACTTCAAAAGAAAGAATTTATTAACTATCATGGTAGTTGTTAAACATTGAAAATGGTTGACAAGCAATTCTCAAATTCCCCAATTAAAAGCATCATCATTAAACAAACAACAAATTAATTTAGCGTAACATGTTGAGATTCACATGATAATCCAGGTACTAGATACTCAAGATGTCCATAACCGGAAATCAGATCAGGAATCGCAATCAGAAAAGTTATACTAAAACGAAAATCGGATCAGGAATCGCAATCAGAAAAATCGCGGATTTAATCTGAGAAAAAGAAAAATGACGAACGTTCGCTAGAATGAACGGACGGACGAACGCTCGCTATTTAAATGAACCGGAAAAACTGATCTATTTCAAAAAAACCGAATCTAAAGAAAACTGACGGAAAAACCGAATGGTTTTTCGAAAAAAAATAAAAAACGGCGTGGATTTTGAGGCGGCGGCGAACCTCGCGGCGTGGCGCGGCGGCGCGGCGGCGGCGGCGGCGGGCGCGGCGGCGGCGGCGGCGGGCGGGGCGGGGGCAGCCGGGGCTGGGCCGGCTTATAAAGGCCACCTCGGGCCGGATTCCTAGTCGGACACGGCCCGTAGGTCGGTTCGTTCTTTTTTTTAATATTACGCGCAGAAGAAATAAAAGAAATACTAAATGGACTCCAAAAATTCCGAAATAAATTTTCACGGGCTTCTAAAATCAAGCCGCACAAGGTGAACATTTATTTGGGACCTAAATGCAATTTTGAAAAATGCACATTTTTCCTAAATTAAAATAAAACTCCGAAAAACTCCGAAATAAAATCTTATTTGATTTTATTATTAAATCCTCAATATTTCTTTATTTTGGGAAAGTCATTTTATTCCCTCTCTCATATTTTTGTAATAGAAATAACTGATGATAAAATAAATAAAATCAAACGATCCTATTGTCAAAATTTGAGAAAACTCAAATATGAAAATAATGAAATCCCCAACTCTCTCCGTGGGTCATTGAGTTGCGTAGAATTTCTAGGATCAACCAAAATGCAAAATAAAATATGATCTGCATAGATGATCTAATGTATAACATTCCAAATTGGAAATTTGGGATGTTACAAACCTACCCCCCTTAAGATGAATCTCGCCCTCGAGATTCGGGTTGGTTAGAAAATAGGTGAGGGTGGTCCTTGAGCAAATATTCCTCTCGTTCCCAGGTGGCTTCATCCTCCATGTGGTGGCTCCACTGAACTTTGCAAAACTTGATAACCTTGCTGCGAGTAACTCGGTTGGCAAACTCAAGAATCTTAATTGGTTTCTCCTCGTACGTCAAATCGTTATCCAACTGAATAGTTTCCAATGGCACTGTGTCTCTCAAAGGTATGTCAACCATCTCCGCGTGACATTTCTTTAACTGAGAAACGTGGAACACATCATGAACTCCTGACAATCCTTCGGGCAATTCCAACTTGTAGGCCACTTCTCCCATACGCTCCAAAACTCGATATGGTCCTACAAATCGTGGCGCTAACTTCCCTTTAACTCCAAAACGCTTTGTTCCCCAAAGTGGAGATACTCGAAGATAAGCTCTATCTCCGACTTCGTAAACTGTCTCCTTGCGTCTAGAATCTGCATAACTTTTCTGTCTGGACTGGGCTACCTTGAGCCTATCGCGAATCAACTTCACCTTCTGTTCAGACTCTTTAATCAGGTCAGGTCCAAACAACTAGCGGTGTCCAACTTCGTCCCATGACAACGATGTCCTGCACCTCCTTCCGTACAAAGCTTGAAAAGGGGCCATCTTTAAACTGGTTTGGTAACTATTGTTGTAAGAGAACTCTGCATATGGCAAATTATCGTCCCAACTAGATCCATAATCTTAGCACAAGCTCTCAGCATATCCTCCAAAATCTGATTTACTCTCTCGGTCTGTCCATCTGTCTGTGGTTGAAAAGCTGTACTGAACTCTAGCCTGGTTCCCAAAGTTTCGTGCAACTGCTTCCAGAACTTTGAGGTAAATTGGGTTCCTCTATCTGATACGATACTCCTTGGAACTCCATGCAAACATACGATCCTGGTCATGTATATCTTTGCCAACTTAGCACTGGTGTAGGTGGTCTTTACTGGGATGAAATGAGCTACTTTCGTCAATCGATCAACTACAACCCAAATCGAGTCATAGCCTGAACGAGTCCTGGGCAATCCCGTGATAAAATCCATGCCTAGCTTATCCCACTTCCATTCGGGTATCGGCAATGGTTGTAACAATCCTGCTGGCTTCTGATGCTCTGCCTTTACTCTCTGACATACATCACAAACTGCTACATACTCCGCAATATCCTTCTTCATTCCAGTCCACCAGAAAATATCCTTCAAATCCAAGTACATCTTGGTATTTCCTGGGTGAATTGAATACGATGAGTCGTGTGCCTCTTGCAAAATCAACTTCCTGATCTCCGGGTCATTGGGCACGTAAACACGGTCTTCAAACCATAGGGTGTCGTGCTCATCCTCACGAAATCCTTTAGCTTTTCCTTTACTAAGTTTCTCCTTTATAGCGGCAATCTCTTTGTCAGTCCTTTGAGCTTCTCTGATTCTATCCATCAAAGTTGACTGAATCTCCAATGCGGCTACATAGCCTCTCAGAACTATTTCCAAACATAGTTCACGAAGATTTTCTGCTAACTCCCTTGGTATTTCTCCCATCATTAATGTATTGACGTGGCTCTTACGGCTTAATGCGTCAGCTACTACATTAGACTTTCCGGGATGATAATGCAATTTCATATCATAATCCTTGATGAGCTCCAACCATCTCCTTTGTCTGAGATTCAACTCCTTCTGTATGAAAATGTACTTCAAACTCTTATGATCCGTGTACACCTCACAATGGTTTCAAATGAGGAAATGCCTCCATGTTTTCAAAGCATGAACTACGGCTGCTAACTCGAAATCATGCGTGGCATAATTCAACTCATGAGGTGTCAGTTGTCTTGATGCATATGAAACAACTCTCCCTTCCTGCATAAGCACTGCTCCAAGTCCTCAACGTGAAGCGTCGCAATACACCTCATAATCTTTGGTCTGGTCTGGCAAAATCAACACTGGTGAGGTAACCAAGCGTTTCTTCAACTCCTGAAAACTAGCCTCACATTCCTCCGTCCATATGAACTTGGTATCTTTCTTTAACAACTCAGTCATAGGCTTCGCAATCTTTGAGAAATTCTCAATAAATCTCCGGTAGTATCCTGCGAGTCCAAGAAAACTCCGGATCTCTCCAACTGTTGTTGGGGCTTCCCACTTGGTCACGGTATCAACTTTAGCTGGATCTACTGCTATTCCTTCTCCGGATATAACATGTCCGAGGAATCCTACTTCCTTCAACCAAAACTCACATTTGCTGAACTTGGCATATAATTGATGTTCTCTGAGCTTTCCGAGTACCAAACGCAAATGCTCCTTATGCTCCTCTTCATTCTTCGAATAAACCAGGATATCATCAATGAACACTACGACGAACTTATCCAAAAATTTCATAAACACTTTGTTCATCATGTTCATAAAATAGGCAGGTGCGTTAGTCAGACCAAATGACATAACGGTATACTCGTACAGCCCATACCTCGTGGTAAAAGCTGTCTTAGGAATATCCTGTTCTTTAATCTTCAACTGGTGGTATCGTGATCGCAGATCGATCTTGGAAAATACCTTAGCTCCTTGCAATCGATCAAATAGATCATTGATCATTGGTAGTGGGTACTTGTTCTTAATCGTTACTTCGTTCAATCCTCGATAATCAACAACCATCCTTAACGATCCATCTTTCTTCTCCACTAGTAGTATGGGCGATCCCCAAGGCGAAGAACTTGGGCGAATATATCCCTTATCCAGTAACTTCTTAATCTGCTTCTTAATTTCCACCAAATCCTTTGCTGGCATCCTATATGGTCTCTTTGATATTGGCCCTGTGCCTGGCAATAGCTCAATCAAAAACTCAATATCTCTATCCGGTGGCATGCCTGGCAACTCCTCTGGAAATACTTCAGGAAAATCCCTTACCACTGGTACTTCCTCTTGCACAACTCCTGTTAGGCAATTTACTTGAGTCCTCTTTGGCACATGCCGGGATACATACTTGATCCTTCTCCCTTCTGGGGTGGTAAGCAAAATTGACTTACTAGCACATTCAATATTCCCTTCATACTTTGCTAACCAATCCATGCCTAATATCACATCCAATCCTTGGGATTCCAATACTATTAGGTCTGAGGGAAAAACATAGTTACCAATCCTTAATGGTAACCGATCACACCATAGACTAGCCACATACTCTGCTCCAGGCGAGGTTACTAACATGGGTGACCTAAGGGCTTGGGTTGACAGGTTATACTTATCCACAAATCCCCTTGAGATGTATGAATGCGATGCACCGGTATCAAAAAGAACGAGTGTAGTAAATGACTTAACCAAAAACTTACCTATTACTGCATCGGGCTGAGCTTCAACCTCCTCCACGCTAACGTGGTTCACCTGTCCCCTGTTGAAAGGGTTCGGCTTCTTCCCAGAACTTCCATTGCCATTTTGGCCTTCAGGACATTCATTGGCATAATGTCCGGTCTTCTGACACTTAAAGCAAGTGACTTGGCTCAGGTCCTTCTTGGCTGGGGTTGATGGGTTGGTGCGATTCTGGCCGTTGCTTCCTCCATTTCCATTTCCATTCTTGGTGCCATTGTGATTGTGCGAGCTACCTCCTCCATGGGTATGCTGAAAATGTCCTCCCGATCTAGGGGTAAAACGTGGCTTCTGCTAAGCTCCTGAATTGTACTTTCCTTGTCCATACTTCCTCTTGCGATTCTCAATTTGCTGCTGCTTGCCTTCAATCATAAGAGCACGGTCTACCAACTCCTGGTAGTTGTTGAAGGTTGCTACCATCAACTGCATGCTCAACTCATCATTCAGTCCTTCCAGAAACTTCTCCTGCTTAGCTACATCCGTAGCGACGTCATCTGGTGCGTAATGTTCTAACTTAATAAAGTCCTCCACATACTAGCCAACTGTCCGTCCTCCTTGGCGCAAGTTGCGAAACTCATGCTTCTTCATGGCCATAGCTCCTACTGAAACATGGGCAGTACGAAAATCCTGCTGAAACTGGTCCCATGTGACAGTGTCGACTGGAAAAGTGGCTGTGAAATTCTCCCACCATGATGCTGCGGGTCCTTCTAGCTGATGTGGGGCAAACTTCACCTTCTCCGCATCCGTGCATCCTGCTGTGGTCAACTCCCTAGCTGTCTTGCGGAGCCAATCATCTGCTACTATCGGCTCGGTGCTACTGGAAAACACCAGCGGATTTAGCCTAAGAAATCGGGCTAAGTGGTCAACAGGTGGTGGTGGTGGTGGTGGGTTGTTGTTATTGTTCCCCTGATTCTGATTCTGGACTAGCAACTGCATCAATGTGTTCTGCTGCTGGATCAACTGGGTGAGCTCCAGTGGAAAGGAAAATCCGGGGTCACGTCTCGGAGGCATCTGAGGGTTTAGAAAAGATGAGATGTAAAAATAGAGGGGGTCTAAAGAGCAAACAATTCACTTCATTCAATCAAACAAGGACATACAATCGATCTAACTATCGCAAAAGTGCTCGGACTACTATATTTACATGGTGGACTTCTACTACTGATGAGGTGGTCTACTAGAAATAATCTTCGGTTGCAGACTCCATAATATCTGCTCCAGCTTCATCAACATAGTCATCATCACTACTATCTGGATCCGAGTCGGTGTCGTCGATGATGATGTAGTCTTCCGGGCTAATCTCCTTGGGTTCTTCGTCTTCCTCTACTGGCGTAGGGCCTCCCATAAATATTCCAATCTTCTTGATCACGTCGTCATTCTTCTCCACCAATACTTCAATTTCTTCTTCATAATCTTCACGTGTAGCCTTGAGTTCTTCGTCCAGTTCCTTGATTCTAGTCTTAGCCTTCTTCAGATCTATCATGTCGGCGCACATCTGGTTCTTCTGTCGTCGAATGTGCTATTTTAGCTCCTGGATAAAAGCTGCAATTGATCTATCCTTTCCTAGTGCTGATCATCTCCCAGTGCTCATCTCGGCGCCCACAAATCTGGTAGATAGTATCCTTGAGATCCTTGCGGTAGACTTCTCCAATGCGTCCCATGGCGATGTGAGCTGCCATGCTCTTTCCTAGACTCCAAGTTGGTGCATCAAAAGAAAACTCTATGGGCTCAGTGACTGGCATGAACGTTCTTCCTCGAACTTGAACTTGAATCATCCAGCGCTCTTCTTCAGGTAAAGTGGCGTTGTAGGTTCCGGTGAAGCTTGGTACTCCTATGTTCAGGTATCTAGTGACTTCCTTCAAGTGACGTCCAAAGGGTGTATCTTCATCTGGTTGTGTGAACTTGTTCCTTGCATCCGCCATCCTAAAAGAGTAGAAAAGATGAGAGGTCAAAGGAGGAGAGAGTGAATAGTGATCTAGGTCTTCTGCTTAGTGGTCGTATCCTACAGTCAGTGTGTGCTCCGATACCATCTCTGTAGCGACCAGACCTCAAACAGTCTGATCTCTGTGCTCCGGTGTCATCCCTGGATCAGTAATGCTGACACCACATAGTACTCGGAGGATTTATAGAAGAGTAGCAATCACACACTTATTACAATGAGTGTCTCAAAAGAGAACTTATTACAATAAATATGGCTTAAGGCCATCTAATAACGATAACAGCGGAAGGCTTGGAAGATAAGTGAGTCCATCAACTCCAACGGCATCACTGAGTATAGAACCACGACCTAAAAACTCCTTAATCGTCGTCTGAAAAGTCTGCAACATTAACGTTGCAGCCCGAAACGGGTCAGCACATGGAATATGCTGGCAATGTAACACATAGAGAGTAATGGAATGAAACAGCTATACTATATGCATATTTGGCTGGTGGAAAGCTCTATGGTTACAGTTTTGCGTAAAGCCAATTTTTCCCTACTTCAAAGGAATAGAATTTATTTAACTATCATGGTAGTTGTTAAACATTGAAAATGGTTGACAGCATTCTCAATCCCAATTAAGCATCATCATTAAACAAACCCAACAAAATTAATTTAGGGTAACATGTTGAGATTCACATGATAATCCAGGTACTAGATACTCAAGATGTCCATATCCGAGGACACAGCTAACCATGATTAGTTTATTACACTCTGCAGAGGTTTGCGCACTTTTCCCCACAAGACTCGATTGCCTCCATTTGGTTTCTCGCACTACATGGTGTTTGAGAAGACGGATGACCGAGACATAGTCTTTCAGAAGCACTAGCACCTTACGATCGGGTAGACCGTACCACCTACATCCCCTACATCTGCTAGTCTACCACTGTAAGAGTTCGCACGACTTAGTCAACTATGCTAGAGCCCATAATAGCTTGTGGCTGCACACGGAAGTTTCTAGTACGAATAGTCTCATGATCCCTTTGAGCCTGGGTGGCGGTCCAAAAGAAAACAGGCAAGTCCTGGAATACCTAGGTGCCTCAATCCACCCAGATGTGTGTTTAAGTTACCACCTTAGATAAACCATTAATTAACAAAACTCACATCTGTCATGGATATCACTCACCCAATCCACGTCTACTAGCATAGCATGGCAAGATAAGCAAACGCAGAAGTAACTCCCAAAGGTTTGATAATAAACAGGTAATAGGTACTACCTCAACTACTTCCCATCCCATAATTTAATTAGATCCTAATCATGCAATGTGTGAGGATTGATCTAATGCAATAAAACTGGGTAGTAGAAAAGGTATGATCAAAGTGTTACTTGCCTTGCTGATGATCCGCGAAACCTAGAGATTCAAATTAACAAGCGACGCACTCAGGGTATTCTATCGCAGACAAACAACAAGCATACAATAAGTACTCATTTAATGCACAGGTAAAACTCAAATAAGAGAACTAACCAGAAGGTTCAACTTAAGAACTCCGGTTGGCAAATAGAATCAAGTCGAACGAAGCAATGAAAGTCAAACGGCGAAAGAAAACAACTTCGTTCTACTAATCTGGATCTAGGGCAAATTTTACAGTAGCAAAATCTTGTTTAAGTTGGTTAAACGGATAGAGGGTTTCGAGACGAAACTCCACGCGCTTGAATCGCCTGATTCCGATAAACGAGCGAAAAGTTATACTAAAACAAAAATCGGATCAGGAATCGCGATCAGAAAAATCGCGGATTTAATCCGAGAAAAAGAAAAACGACGAACGTTCGCTAGAACGAACGAACGGACGAACGCTTGCTATTTAAATGAACCGGAAAAACCGATCTATTTAAAAAACCAAATCTAAAAAAACCGACGGAAAAACCGAACGGTTTTTCAAAAAAAACGGCATGGATTTCGAGGCGGTGGCGAACCTCGGCGAGCATGCGGCGGCGGCGGCGAGGCGCGGCGGCGGCGAGGCGCGGTGGCAGCGGCGGCTAGGGGCGGTGGCGGCGCGTGCGGCGGCGGGGCGGCTCGGGGCTAGGGTTTGCCCCCCGGGGCTGGGCCGGCTTATAAAGGCCACCTCGGGCCGGAGTCCTAGTCGGACACGGCCTGTAGGTCGGTTCGTTCTTTTTCTTTAATATTACGCGTAGAAGAAAAAAAGAAATACTAAATGGACTCCAAAAATTCCGAAATAAATTTTCACGGGCTTCTAAAATCAAGCCGCACAAAATGAACATTTATTTAGGACCTAAATGCAATTTTGAAAAACGCACATTTTTCCTAAATTCAAATAAAACACCGAAAAACTCCGAAATAAAATCTTATTTGATTTTATTATTAAATCCTCAATATTTCTTTATTTTGGGAAATTCATTTTATTCCCTCTCTCATATTTTTGTAATAGAAATAATTGATGATAAAATAAATAAAATCAAACGATCCTATTCTCAAAATTTGAGAAAACTCAAATATGAAAATAACGAAATCCCCAACTCTCTCCGTCGGTCATTGAGTTGCGTAGAATTTCTAGGATCAACCAAAATGCAAAATAAAATATGATATGCATAGATGATCTAATGTATAACATTCCAAATTGGAAATTTGGGATGTTACAAAACATAAATCATTACGTTGTCTTCCTTGTCCAACGTCAACAATTTTGGCATATAATATTTTGATGGGGGCTCACAATCACAAAAGATTTCCAGGATAGTGTATTTATATGTGAAATCTTCTCTTCCCTTATTAATTATTTCATGAATTGCATCATTGACCAATGCTATGTTTGTCAATCTTTAATAAAATTTCCTACTTACACTTTTCATTATGTGGTGTCATCACCACATAAGATTAGCATATGATCTTTATAATTTATTTCCTTTCTTTTTATTGCAACAAGAAAGTGAAGAAAGCAAAAACTCAGACTAAAGTTTATTATATATCTCGCACACGACTACAAGGATAGATCACTAAGCAAGCTCTCGAAAAGAAAGGATCGAACTAAACTTTTATTCATCTAAAGCAGAAGATAACTATGGATTGAACTAAGATAAGTAAAGGAAGAATATAGTGGGGGTGATACGATACCGGGGCACCTCCCCCAAGTTTGGCGGAAGCCAAGGGGAGTGCCCATACCCGATACTCAGTTTTCTTTTGGTGATGAAGAAGAAGGTGGTGGTGGTGAAGTAGAGGATACCCTGTCCTTCAAGTGATGGAAATATGCCCTAGAGGCAATAATAAAATGGTTATTATTATATTTCCTTGTCCATGATAATTGTCTATTGTTCATGCTATGATTGTATTAACCAGAAACCGTAATACATGTGTGAATACATAGATCGTAATATGTCCCTAGTAAGCCTCTAGTTGACTAGCTCGTTGATCAATAGATGGTCATGGTTTCCTGACCATGGACATTGGATGTCATTGATAACGGGATCACATCATTAGGAGAATGATGTGATGGACAAGACCAAATCTTAAGCGTAGCACAAGATCGTGTAGTTCGTTTGCTAATGCTTTTCTAATATCAAGTATCATTTCCTTAGAACATGAGATTGTGCAACTCCCGGATACCATAGGAATGCTTTGGGTGTACCAAGAGTCACAACATAACTGGGTGGCTATAAAGGTGCACTACAGGTATCTCCGAAAGTGTCCGTTGGGTTGGCATGAATCGAGACTGGGATTTGTCACTCCGTATGACGGAGAGGTATCTCTGGGCCACTCGGTAATGCATCATGATAATGATCTCAATGTGACTAAGGAGTTAGCCATGGGATCATGTGTTACGGAACGAGTAAAGAGACTTGCCAATAACAAGATTGAACGAGGTATGGGGATATCGATGATCGAATCTCGGGCAAGTAAAATACCGATAGACAAAGGGAATTGTATACAAGATTGATTGAATCCCCGACATCGTGGTTCATCCGATGAGATCATTGTGGAACATGTGGGAGCCAATATGGGTATCCAGATCTCGCTATTGGTTATTGGTCGGAGAGATGTCTCGGTCATGTCTGCATGGTTCCCGAACCCGTAGGGTCTACACACTTAAGGTTAGGTGACGCTAGAGTTGTTATGGGAAATAGTATGTGGTTACCGAAGGTTGTTCGGAGTCCCGGATGAGATCCGGACGTGACAAGGAGTTCTGTAATGGTCCCGATGTGAAGATCGATATATTGGACACAGGGTATTAGAGTCCGGAATTGTTCAGGGGGTACCGGGTGACGACCAACGTGTCCGAAAGGGGTTTCGGAGGCCCCGGCAAGCGTTGGGGGCCTTATGGGCCAAGAGGAGGGGGCACAGCCCACTAAGGGGCTGAGCGCCCCTCCCACCCCATCTCACGTAACGTGGAGAGATGGGGGCGCCTCCCCTAGGGCAGCCACCCCTCCCGTCTTGGGGGGCAAGTTTCCTAGGGGTGGGGGCGCCCAAACCCATCTAGGGTTTCGCCTGTGGCTGCCGCCCCTACCCTAGGGAAACCCTAGGGAGCCTCCTCCTCCCCACTTCCCCCTATATATATTGAGGGAGAGAGAGGGCAGCCGCACCCTTCCCCTGGCGTATCCCCTTCCCCTCTCCTACATCTCCTCCTCCGTAGCACTTGGTGAAGCCCTGCCGGAGAACTACGAGCTCCATCACCACCACGCCGTCATGCTGTCGGAGTTCTCCCTCAACTTCTCCTCTCCCCTTGATGGATCAAGAAGGAGGAGACGTTCCCGGGCTGTACGTGTGTTGAACGCGGAGGCGCCGTTGTTTGGCGCTTAGATGGGAATCGACCATGATCTAAATCGCTGCGTGTACGACTCCACCAACCGCGTTCTTGTAACGCTTCCGCTTAGCGATCTTCAAGGGTATGAAGATGCACTCCCTCTCTCTCATTGCTAGTATCTCCTAGATTGATCTTGGTGACACGTTGGATTTTTTTTGAATTATTGCTACGTTCCCCAACAGTGGCATCATGAGCTAGGTCTATGCGTAGATTCTATGCACGAGTAGAACACAAAGCAGTTGTGGGCGATGATTTGTTCAATTTGCTTACCATTACTAGTCTTATCTTGATCCGGCGGCATTGTGGGATGAAGCGGCCCGGACCGACCTTACACGTACGCTTACGTGAGACTGGTTCCACCGACTGACATGCACTTGATGCATAAGGTGGCTGGCGGGTGTCTGTCTCTCCCACTTTAGTCGGATCAGATTCAATGAAAAGGGTCCTTATGGAGGGTAAATAGCAATTGGCATATCACCGATGTGGTTTTGCGTAGGTAAGAAATGTTCTTGCTAGAAACCCATAGCAGCCACATAAAACATGAAACAACAATTAGAGGACGTCTAACTTGTTTTTGCGGGGTATGCTATGTGATGTGATATGGCCAAACGGATGTGATGAATGATATATGTGATGTATGAGATTGATCATGTTCTTCTAATAGGAATCACGACTTGCATGTCGATGAGTATGACAACCGGCAGGAGCCATAGGAGTTGTCTTAATTTATTTATGACCTGCGTGTCAATGAAAACGCCATGTAATTACTTTACTTTATTGCTAACCGTTAGCCATAGTAGTAGAAGTAATAGTTGGCGAGGCAACTTCATGAAGACACGATGATGGAGATCATGATGATGGAGATCATGGTGTCATGCCGGTGACGATGGTGTTCATGCCGCGCCTCGAAGATGGAGATCAAAGGCGCAAGATGATATTGGCCATATCATGTCACTTTATGATTTGCATGTGATGTTTGTCATGTTTACATCTTATTTGCTTAGAACGACGGTAGCATAAATAAGATGATCCCTCACTAAAATTTCAAGAAAGTGTTCCCCCTAACTGTGCACCGTTGCGAAGGTTCGTTGTTTCGAAGCACCACATGATGATCGGGTGTGATAGATTCTAACATTCGAATATGATGCGTCTCCAACGTATCTATAATTTTTGATTGTTCCATGCTATTATATTATCTATTTTGGATGTTAATGGGCTTTATTTTACACTTTTATATTATTTTTGGGACTAACCTATTAACCGGAGGCCCAGCCCAAATTTGCTGTTTTTTTGCCTATTTCAGTGTTTCGTAGAAAAGGAATATCAAATGGAGTCCAAACGGAATGAAACCTTCGGGAGCGTGATTTTTGGAACAAACATGATCCAGGGGACTTGGAGTGGACGTCAAGCAATCAACGAGGCGGCCACGAGGCAGGGGGCGCGCCTACCCCCTGGGCGCGCCCTCCACCCTCGTGGGCCCCTCGTTGCTCCACCGACCTACTTCTTCCTCCTATATATATTCACATACCCCGAAACATCCAGGAGCACCACGAAACCCTATTTCCACCGTCGCAACCTTCTGTACCCAAGAGATCCCATCTTGGGGCCTTTTCCGGAGCTCCGCCGGAGGGGGCATTGATCACGGAGGGCCTCTACATCAACTCCATGGCCCCTCCGATGATGTGTGAGTAGTTTACTTCAGACCTTCGAGTCCATAGTTATTAGCTAGATGGCTTCTTCTCTCTTTGGATCTCAATACAAAGTTCTCCTCGATTCTCTTGGAGATCTATTCGATGTAATCTTTTTGCGGTGTGTTTGTCGAGATCCGATGAATTGTGGGTTTATGATCAAGTTTATCTATGAACAATATTTGTTTCTCTGAATTCTTTTATATGATTGGTTTATCTTTGCAAGTCTCTTCGAATTATCAGTTGGTTTGGCCTGCTAGATTGATCTTTTCTTGCAATGGGAGAAGTGCCTTAGCTTTGGGCTCCATCTTGCAGTGCTCGATCCCCGTGACAGAAAGGGAACCGACATGTATTGTATTGTTGCCATCCGAGGATAAAAGATGGGGTTTATATCATATTGCATGAATTTACCCATCTACATCTCATGCCATCTTGCCTAGTTCGTTACTCTGTTCTTATGAGCTTAATACTCTAGATGCATGCTGGATAGCGGTCGATGTGTAGAGTAATAGTAGTAGATGCAGAATCGTTTCGGTCTACTTGTCTCGGACGTGATGCATATATACATGATCATGCCTAGATATTCTCATAATTATTCAATTTTCTATCAATTGGTCGACAGTAATTTGTTCACCCACCATAATACTTAAGCTATCTTGAGAGAAGCCACTAGTGAAACCTATGGCCCCCGGGTCTATTTTCCATCATACAAGTTTCCAATCTATTTTATTTTGAAATCCTTACTTTCAATCTATATCATAAAAATACCAAAAATATTTATTTTATTATTATCATCTCTATCAGATCTCACTCTTGCAAGTGGTCGTGAAGGGATTGACAACCCCTATATCGCGTTGGTTGTGAGGTTCTTATTTGTTTGTGTAGGTACGAGGTGACTCGCGCATGGTCTCCTACTGGATTGATACCTTGGTTCTCAAAAACTGAGTGAAATACTTATGCTACTGTACTGCATCACCCTTTCCTCTTGAAGGGAAAACCAACGCAGTGCTCAAGAGGTAGCAAGAAGGATTTCTGGCGCCGTTGCCGGGGAGATCTACGCCAAGTCAAGACATACCAAGTACCCATCACAACTCTTATCCTTCGCATTACATTATTTGCCATTTGCCTCTCATTTTTCTCTCCCCCACTTCACCCTTGCCGTTTTATTCGCCCTCTTTTTCCGTTCCCCTTCTCCTTTCCTGTTTGCCTCATTTTGCCTGTTTCTTGTTTGCTTGTGTGTTGGATTGCTTGCTTGTCACGATGGCTCAAGATAATACTAAATTGTGTGACTTTGCCAATACCAACAATAGTGATTTTATTAGCACTCCGATTGCTCCTCTTACCAATGTTGAATCTTGTGAAATTAATACTGCTTTGCTGAATCTTGTCATGAAAGATCCGTTTTCTGGCCTTCCTAGTGAAGATGCCGCTACCCATCTAAACAACTTTGTTGATTTCTGTGATATGCAAAATAAGAAAGATATGGATAATTATATTGTTAAACTTAAGCTATTTCCATTTTCTCTTAGAGATCGTGCTAAAGCTTGGTTTTCGTCTTTGCCTAAAAATAGTATTGATTCATGGAATAAGTGCAAAGATGCTTTTATCTCTAAGTATCCCCCCCCCCCGCTAAGATCATCTCTCTTAGAAACGATATTATGAATTTTAAGCAACTTGATCATGAATATGTTGCGCAAGCTTGAGAGAGGATGAAATTAATGATACATAATTGCCCTACACATGGTTTGAATCTTTGGAATATTTACCAAATTTTTATGCCGGTTTGAACTTTGCTTCTAGAAATCTTTTAGATTCGTCCGCGGGAGGAACTTTTATGGAAATCACTTTAGGAGAAGCTACCAAACTCCTAGATAATATTATGGTTAATTATTCTCAATGGCACACAGTAAGATCTAATAGTAAAAAAGTGCATGCAATTGAAGAGATTAATGTTTTGAGTGGAAAGATGGATGAACTTATGAAATTGTTTGCTAATAAGAGTGCTCCTACCGATCCTAATGATATGCCTTTGTCTACTTTGATTGAGAATAATAATGAATCTATGGATAACATTCCTATGGTTCCTCTGTCCCGGTCTTGCACCACTCTCATATCCATCAATCAATTTCATAGATAGTTACTATGGTTTTGGTAGGAACAATATTGGTGACAACGCGTATAGAGGTAATTTTAATCCTAGGTCGTTTCCTAGTAATTCCTCTAATAATTATGGTAATTCCTACAACAATTCTTATGGAAATTATAATAAGATGCCCTCTGATTTTGAATCTAGTATTAAAGAATTTATTACTTCGCAAAAGAGTTTCAATGCTTTCATTGAAGAAAAAGTGCTTAATATTTATGAGTTGGCTAGGAACTTTGGATAGAATTTCTCTTGATGTTGATTCTTTGAATCTTAGATATATTCCACCTAAGCATGATATCAATGAGTCTATCAAAGCCATGAGAATTTCCATTGATGAGTGCAAAGAAAGAACCGCTAGGATGCGTGCTAAGAGAGATTGCTTTGTGAAAGCGTGTTCTTCTAGTTTTCATGATAATAAGGATGAAGATCTAAAAGTAATTGATGTGTCCCCTATTAAATATTTGTTTTGCAATATGAATCTTGATAATGATGGGACTGGAGATGATTCAACTTTAGTTAGAAGGCGTCCCAATGATTCGGAGTTTTTAGATCTTGATGCAAAAATTGTTAAAAGTGGGATTGAAGAGGTTAAAACTTTAAATAGCAACGAACCCACTATCTTGTATTTCAAGGAATTTAATTATGATAATTGCTCTTTGATAGATTGTATTTCCTTGTTGCAATCTGTGCCAAATTCTCCTCATGCTTATAGTCAAAATAAAGCTTTTACTAAACATATTGTTGATGCTTTTATGCAATCTTATGAAGAAAAGCTTGAGTTGGAAGTTTCTATCCCTAGAAAACTTTATGATGAGTGGGAACCTACAATTAAAATTAAAATTAAATATCATGAATGCTATGCTTTGTGTGATTTGGGTGCTAG
Source organism: Triticum urartu (assembly GCF_003073215.2). NCBI lineage: Eukaryota > Viridiplantae > Streptophyta > Magnoliopsida > Poales > Poaceae > Triticum > Triticum urartu. The sequence continues at coordinate 288,387,385 of NC_053026.1, forward strand.
TGTTTCCACGATGCCAAAAACTTTGTGTGCTTTGCTAGGTTTCCATGAATTTGATGATTGTTCTTTAAACTTGCACCTTGCGGATTCCACTATTAAAAAGCATATGGGAAAAATTAATGATGTTATTATTGTTGCAAATAGGAATTATGTGCCCGTAGATTTCATTGTTCTTGATATAGATTGCAATCCTTCATGTCCTATTATTCTTGGTAGACCTTTCCTTAGAATGATTGGTACAATTATTGATATGAAGGAAGGGAATATTAGATTCCAATTTCCGTTAAGGAAAGGCATGGAACACTTACATAGAAAGAAAATTAAATTACCATATGAATCTATTATGATAGCCACTTATGGATTGCCTACCAAAGATGGCAATACCTAGATCTATCTTCGCTTTTATGCCTAGCTAGGGGCGTTAAACGATAGCGCTTGTTGGGAGGCAACCCAATTTTTTTTATTCATTGATTTTTGCTCCTGTTTAGTAATAAATAATTTATCTAGCCTCTGTTTTGGTTGTGTTTTTGTGTTTAATTAGTGTTTGTGCCAAGTAGAACCGTTGGGAAGACTTGGGGGAAGTCTTTTTGATCTTGCTGTAAAAAACAGAAACTTTAGCGCTCACGAGAATTGTTGCCATTTTTAATTGGAGAATTATATTTAGTTAATTCTTTTTGAAGATGATTAATAGATAAATTACTCACGTCCATCAATTTATTTTAGAATTTTTGAGGTTCCAGAAGTTTGCGTTAGTTACAGATTACTACAGACTGTTCTGTTTTTGACAGATTCTGTTTTTCGTGTGTTGTTTGCTTATTTTGATGAATCTATGGCTATTAATAGAGTTAACCATAGATAAGTTGGAATACGGTAGGTTTAACACCAATATAAATAAACAATGAGTTCATTACAGTACCTTGAAGTGGTGTTTTGTTTTCTTTCACTAACGGAGCTCACGAGATTTTCTGTTAAGTTTTGTGTTGTGAAGTTTTCAAGTTTTGGGTAAAGATTTGATGGAATATGGAACAAGGAGTGGCAAGAGCCTAAGCTTGGGGATGCCCAAGGCACCCCAAGGTAAAATACAAGGACACCAAAAATCCTAAGCTTGGGGATGCCCCGGAAGGCATCCCCTCTTTTGTCTTTGTTCATCGGTAACTTTACTTGAAGCTATATTTTTATTCGCCACATGATATGTGTTTTGCTTGGAGCGTCTTGTATGATTTGAGTCTTTTATTTTTAGTTTACCACAATCATCCTTTCTGTACACACCTTTTTGAGAGAGGCACACATGAATTGGAATTTATTAGAATATTCTATGTGCTTCACTTATATCTTTTGATCTATATAGTTTTTGCTCTACTGCTTCACTTATATCTTTTAGAGCACGGTGGTGGTTTTAATTTATAGAAATAATTGATCTCTCATGCTTCACTTAAATTATTTTGAGAGTCCTTTAGAACAACATGGCAATTTTCTTTTAGGCATAATAAGAAGCTTTCATATAAGTGCATTGAATACTAAGAGAAGTTTGATACTTGATGATAGTTTTGAGATATGGAGATAGTGATATCAAAGTTGTGCTAGTTGAGTAGTTGTGAATTTGAGAAATGCTTGTGTTGAAGTTTGCAAGTCCCGTAGCATGCACGTATGGTAAACATTGTGTAAAAATATTGAAACATGAGGTGTTATTTGATTGTCTTCCTTATGAGTGGCGGTCGGGGATGAGCGATGGTCTTTTCCTACCAATCTATCCCCCTAGGAGCATCCGCGCAATACTTGGTTTTTGATGACTTGTAGATTTTTGCAATGAGTATGTGAGTTCTTTATGACTAATGTTGAGTCCATGGATTATACGCACTCTCACCTTTCCATCATTGCTAGCCTCTTCGGTACCGTGCATTGCCCTTTCTCACCATGAGAGTTGGTGCAAACTTCGCCGGTGCATCCAAACCCCGTGATACGATACGCTCTATCACACATAAACCTCCTTATATCTTCCTCAAAACAGCCACCATACCTACCTATTATGGCATTTCCATAGCCATTCCGAGATATATTGCCATGCAACTTCCCACCGTTCCGTTTATTATGACACGCATCATCATTGTCATATTTCCTTGCATGATCATGTAGTTGACATCGTATTTGTGGAAAGCCACAGTTCATAATTATTTCATACATGTCACTCATGAGTCATTGCACATCCCGGTACACCGCCGGAGGCATTCATATAGAGTCATATCTTGTTCTAGTATCGAGTTGTCATCATTGAGTTGTAAATAAATAGAAGTGTGATGATCATCATTAATAGAGCATTGTCCCAAAAAAAGAGAAAGGCCAAATAAAAAGAGAAGGTCCAAATATATATATATATAAAGGGGCAATGCTACTATCCTTCTTCCACACTTGTGCTTAAAAGTAGCACCATGATCTTTATAATAGAGAGTCTCTTGTTTTGTAATTTTCATATACTAGTGGGAATTTTTCATTATAGAACTTGGCTCATATATTCCATCAATGGGCCTCCTCAAGTGCCCTAGGTCTTCGTGAGCAAGCAAGTTGGATGCACACCCACTTAGTTTCTTTTGTTGAGCTTTCATACATTTATAGCTCTAGTGCATCCGTTGCATGGCAATCCCTACTCCTTGCATTGACATCAATTGATGGGCATCTCCCTAGCCCATTGATTTGCCGCGTCAATGTGAGACTTTCTCCTTTTTGTCTTATCCACATAACCCCCTTCACTATATTCTATTCCACCCATAGTGCTATATCCATGGCTCACACTCATGTATTGCGTGAAAGTTGAAAAAGGTTTGTGATTACTAAAGTGTGAAACAATTGCTTGGCTTTTCATCGGGGTTGTGCATGATGAGAGCATTCGTGTGTGACGAAATTGGAGCATGACCAAACTATATGATTTTGTAGGGATTAACTTTCTTCGGCCATGTTATTTTGAGAAGACATAATTGCTTAGTTAGTATGCTTGAAGTACTATTATTTTTATGTCAATATTAAACTTTTATCTTGAATCTTTAGGATCTGAACATTCATGCCACAATAAAGAAAAATTACATTGAGAAATATGTTAGGAAGCATTCCACATAAAAAATTCTGTTTTTATCATTTACCTACTCGAGGACGAGCAGGAATTAAGCTTGGGGATGCTTGATATGTCTCCAACGTATCTATAATTTTTGATTGTTCCATGCCATTATAATATCTGTTTTGGATGTTAATGGGCTTTATTTTACACTTTTATATTATTTTTGGGACTAACCTATTAACCGGAGGCCCAACCCAAATTGTTGTTTTTTGCCTATTTCAGTGTTTCGTAGAAAAGGAATATCAAACGGAGTCCAAACGGAATGAAACCTTCGGGAGCGTGATTTTTGGAACAAACGTGGTCCAGGGGACTTGGAGTGGATGTCAAGCAATCAACGAGGCGGCCAAGAGGCAGGGGGGCGCGCCCACCCCCTGGGCGCGCCCTCCACCCTCGTGGGCCCCTCGTTGCTCCACCGACCTACTTCTTCCTCCTATATATATTGAAATACCCCGAAAACATCTAGGAGCACCACGAAACCCTATTTCCATCGCCGCAACCTTCTGTACCCAAGAGATCCCATCTTGGGGCCTTTTCCGGAGCTCCATCTTGGGATCTTTCTTGCAATGGGAGAAGTGCTTAGCTTTGGGTTCAATCTTGCGGTGCTCGGTCCGAGTGACAGAAAGGGAACCGAGACGTTGTATTGTTGCCATTGAGGATAAAAATATGGGGTTTATATCATATTGAATGAATTTATCCCTCTACATTATGTCATCTTGCTTAAGGCATTACTCTGTTCTTATGAACTTAGTACTCTAGATGTATGCTGGATAGCGGTCGATGTGTGGAGTAATAGTAGTAGATGCAGAATCGTTTTGGTCTACTTGTCTCGGACGTGATGCCTATATACATGATCATGCCTAGATATTCTCATAATTATCCGCTTTTCTATCAATTGCTCGACAGTAATTTGTTCACCCACCGTAATACTTATGCTATCTTGAGAGAAGCCACTAGTGAAACCTATGGCCCCGGGTCTATTTTCCATCATACAAGTTTCCAATCTATTTTATTTTGCAATCTTTACTTTCAATCTATATCATAAAAATACCAAAAATATTTATCTTATTATTATCATCTCTATCAGATCTCACCCTTGCAAGTGGCCGTGAAGGGATTCGCAACCCCTTTGTCGCGTTGGTTGCGAGGTTCTTATTTGTTTGTGTAGGTACGAGGTGACCCGCATGTGGTCTCCTACTGGATTGATACCTTGGTTCTCAAAAACTGAGGGAAATACTTACGTTGCTTTACTGCATCACCCTTTCCTCTTCAAGGGAAAACCAACGCAGTGCTCAAGAGGTAGCAGAATACAACGGGTGTAAGCCAGATTTACACATGCAAAACACTTAGGTTGACTTGACGAGCCTAGCATGTACAGACATGGCCTCGGAACATGAGAGACCGAAAGGTCGAACATGAGTCGTATAGTAGATACGATCAACAGGGAGATGTTCACCGTTGATGACTAGTCTGTCTCACGTGATGATCGGACATGGCCTAGTCGATTTGGATCATGTATCACTTAGATGACTAGAGGGATGTCTATCTGAGTGGGAGTTCATTGAATAATTTGATTAGATGAACTTAATTATCATGAACATAGTCTAAATTGTCTTTGCAAATTATGTTGTGGATTAATAGCTCGTGCTTTAGCTCTCTGTTTTAATACTTTCCTAGAGAAAGACTAAGTTGAAAGATATTGTAAGCAATTGTGCGGACTAAGGCCATAGTTTGAGGATTGTCCTCACTGTTACATAGAAGGCTTCTGTCCTTGATGCACCGCTTGGTGTGCCAACCCCTCTGGCGTCGTCTGTGGATGTTGTGAACATCTGGTAGACACGTTCTGATGACTACCTGATAGTTTAGTATGCCATGCTTTACGGCTTAGAGTGGGGGCTCCAAAAGCGTTTTGAATGCCATAGAACATATGAGATGTTCGAAGAGCTGAAATTGGTATTTTAGGCTCATGCCCGTGTTGAGAGGTTGAGACCTCTGACAAGACCTTTGCCTACAAGATGGAGGAGAATAGCTTAGCCAGTGAGCATGTGCTCAGAATGTCTGGGTACTTCAATCACTTGAATCCAGTGGGAGTTAATCTTCCAGATAAGAGAGTGATTGACAACAGTTCTCCAGTCGCTATCACCAAGCTACTAGAGTTTCGTGATGAACTATAACATGCAAGGGAAGATAATCCCAGAGCTGTTCATCGTGCTTAAGGCCGTAAAGGTAGACATCAAGACGGAGCATCAAGTGTTGATGGTTAACAAGAGCATTGGTTTCAAAGAAGGGCAAGGGCAAGAAGGGAAACTTCTTGAATGGCAAGCCAGTTGCTGCTCCAGTGAAGAAACCCAAGAACCCAAACCCGAGACAAAGTGCTTCAATTAGGGGAATGGTCACTGGTAGAGAAACTGCCTCAAATACTCCTAGTAGCACTTGGGTATTAGATACGGGTTCAGTTGCTAATATTGGTAACTCGAAACAAAAGCTACGGAATTAACGGAGACTAGCTAAGGGCAAGGTGGCGATGTGTGTTGGAAGTGTTTCCAAGGTTGATGTGATCACCATCGCACGCTCCCTCTACCTTCGGGATTAGTGTTGAACCTAGATAAATGTTATTTGCATTGGTGTCTGCGTTGAGCTTGAACATGATTAGATCATGTTTATTGCAATACAGTTATTCATTTAAGTCAAAGAATAATGGTTATTCTGTTTGCATGAATAATACCTTCTATGGTCATGCACCCAATGTGAATGGTTTATTGAATCCTGGTCGTAGTTATACACATGTTCATAACATTGATGCCCAAATATGTAGAGTTGATAATGATAGTACCACTTTCATGTGGCACTGCCGCTTAGGTCATATTAGTGTAAAGCGCATGAAAGAACCTCCATGCTAATGGACTTTTGAAGTCACTTGATTTTGAATCACTTGACACATGCGAACCGTGCCTCTTTGGCAATATGACTAAAACCCCGTTCTTTGGGACAATGGAACGGGCAAGTGACTTGTTGGAAATCATACATGATGATGTGTGCAGTCCGATGAGTGTTGAAGCGCTCGGTGGATATCGTTATTTTATCACCTTCACCGGTGAATTGAGTAGATATGGGTATATTTACTTAATGAAGCATAAGTCTGAAATGTTTGAAAAGTTCAAGAAATTTCAGATTTAAGTTGAGAATCATCGTAACAAGAAGATCAAGTTCCTTCGATCTGATCAAAGGGAAAGTATCTGAGTTATGAGTTTGGCAATCACTAAAGACAAGGTGGAATCGTTTCACAGTTGACGCCGCCTGGAACACCATAGCATGATGGTGTGTCTGAACGTCATAATCGAACCTTATTGGATATGGTGTATGATGTCTCTTACCAATCTACCGCTATTTTTGGGGGTTATGCATTAAAGACAATTACATTCACTTTAAATAGGGAACCATCTAAGTCCGTGGAGACGACATCGTATGAACTATGGTTTGGCAAGAAACCAAAGTTGTTGTTTCTTAAGGTTTGGTGCTACGATGCTTATGTCGATAGGCTTCGGTCGGAAAAGCTCGAACCCAAAGAGGAAAATTGTATCTTCACAGAATACCCCAAACAAGACGATTGGGTATACCTTCTATCTCGGATCTGAGGGCAAAGTGTTTGTCGCTAAGAACATGTCCTTTCTTGAGAAAGAGTTTCTCTCGAAAGAATTGAGTGGGAGGAAGATAGAACTTGATGAGGTTGTTGAACCTTCACTTCAACCAGAGAGTAGCGCATCACAGAAAGATGTTTCTGTGGCACTTACATCAATTGAGGAGAAAGCTAATGATGATGATCATGAAGCTTCAGATCAAATTACTATCAAACATCGTAGGTCGACAAGGGTGTGTACAACTTCTGAGTGGTAACCCTGTCTTAAAGGTCATGTTGTTGGACAACGATGAACCTATGAGCTATGAAGAAGCGATGGTGGGCCCAGATTCCAACAAATGGCTGGAAGCCATGAAATCCGAGATAGGATCCATGTATGAGAACAAAGTATGGACTTTGGTGGACTTTCCCAATGATCGGCAAGCCATTGAGAATAAATGGATCTTTAATAAGAAGACAGACGCTGATGGTAATGTCACCATTTATGAAGCTCGACTTGTCTCAAGGAAGTTTCCGACAGGTTCAAGGAGTTGTCTGTGATGAGAATTTTCTCAATCATAGCGATGCTAAAGTCTGTTAAAATTGTGTTAGCAGTTTTTGCATTTTCATTTACGAAACCAGGCGGATGGATGTCAAAACAAAGTTTCCTTGACGGTTTTCGTGAGGAAAGGTTGTATGTGATGCAACCAAAAGGTTTTTGTCAATCCTAAGGATGCTAAAAGGTATGAAAACTCCAGCAATCCTTCTATGGAATGGACCAAGCATCTCGGAGTTGGAACATACGCTTTGATGAGGCGATCAAAGCATTTGGGTTTGTACAAATTTTAAAAGAAACTTGTATTTGCAAGAAAGTGAGTGAGAGAACTACAACATTTCTGATAGGAATATATGGATGACATATTGTTGATCGGAAATGATGTAGAATTTCTAGAAAGCATAAAGGGTTGTTTGAATGGATTTTTTCAAAGGAAGACCTGTGTAAAACTGCTTACATGTTGGGTATCAAGATCTATAGAGATAGATCAAGACGCCCGATAAGACTTTCACAGAGCACATACCTAGACAGGATCTTGAAGGAGTTCAAGATGGATCAATCAAAGAAGGATTTCTTGCCTGAGTTGTGAGGTGTGAAGTTAAGACTTGAAGCTCGACCACAGCAGAAGAAAGAGAAAGGACGAAAATCGACCCCTATGCCTTAGCCATAGGCTCTATACGATATGCCATGCTGTGTACCGCGATGTGCCTTGCCAGGTGTCTGGAAAGGGGGTACAAGAGTGATCCAGGAGTGGATCGTTGGACAGCGGTCAAAATTGTCCTTAGGAATCAGGAAATGTTTCTCGGATATGGAGGTGATAAAGAGTTTGGCGTAAAGGGTTACATCGATGCAATCTTTAACACCTATCCGGATGACTCTGAGTAGCAAACCGGATAAGTATAGTGGTGCAACCATTTGGAATAGCTCCAAGTGGAGCATAGTAGCAACATCTACAATATGAAATCAAGATTTGCGAAGAACATACAGATCTGAATGTTGCAGACCCGTTGACTGACACTTCTCTCGTAAGCATAACATGATCAAACCCTAGAACTCATTGAGTGTTAATCACATGGTCATGTGAACTAGATTATTGACTCTAGTAAACTCTTGGGTGTTAATCACATGGCGGTGTGAACTAGATTATTGACTCTAGTAAACTCTTTGGGTGTTACTCACATAACGATGTGAACTATGAGTGTTAATCACATAACGATGTGAACTAGATTATTGACTCTAGTGCAAGTGGGAGACTGTTGGAAATATGCCCTAGAGGCAATAATAAAATGGTTATTATTATATTTCCTTGTTCATGATAATTGTCTATTGTTCATGCTATAATTGTATTAACCGGAAACTGTAATACATGTGTGAATACATAGATCGTAATATGTCCCTAGTAAGCCTCTAGTTGACTAGCTCGTTGATCAATAGATGGTCATGGTTTCCTGACCATGGACATTGGATGTCATTGATAACGGGATCACATCATTAGGAGAATGATGTGATGGACAAGACCCAATCTTAAGTGTAGCACAAGATTGTGTAGTTCGTTTGCTAAAGCTTTTCTAATGTCAAGTATCATTTCCTTAGACCATGAGATTGTGCAACTCCCAGATATCGTAGGAATGCTTTGGGTGTACCAAATGTCACAACGTAACTGGGTGGCTATAAAGGTGCACTACAGGTATCTCCGAAAGTGTTTTATTGGGTTGGCACGAATCGAGACTGGGATTTGTCACTCCGTATGACGGAGAGGTATCTCTGGGCCCACTCGGTAATGCATCATCATAATGAGCTCAATTTGACTAAGGAGTTAGCCACGGGATCATGCATTATGGTACGAGTAAATAGACTTGCCAGTAACCAGATTGAACGAGGTATGGGGATACCGACGATCGAATATCGGGCAAGTAAAATACCGATAGACAAAGGGAATTGTATACGGGATCGATTGAATCCCCGACATCGTGGTTCATCCGATGAGATCATCGTGGAAAATGTGGGAGCCAATATGGGTATCCAGATCCCGCTATTGGTTATTGGCTGGAGAGATGTCTCGGTCATGTTTGCATGGTTCCCGAACCCGTAGGGTCTACACACTTCAGGTTCGGTGACGCTAGAGTTGTTATGGGAAATAGTGTGTGGTTACCGAAGGTTGTTTGGAGTCCCGGGTGAGATCCCGGACATGACGAGGAGTTACGGAATGGTCCGGAGGTGAAGCTCGACATATTAGACGAAGGGTATTGGAGTCCAAAATTGTTCCGGGGGTACCAGGTGACTACCAATGTGTCCGAAAGGGGTTTAGGAGGCCCCGGCAAGCGTTGGGGGCCTTATGGGCCAAGAGGATGGGGCACATCACCCCACTAAGGGGCTAAGCGCCCCTCCCACCCCATCTCACGTAACCTGGAGAGATGGGGGCGCCTCCCCTAGGGCAGCCACCCGTCCCGGCTTGGGGGGCAAGTTTCCTAGGGGTGGGGGCGCCCAAACCCATCTAGGGTTTCCCCTGTGGCCGCCACGCCTACCCTAGGGAAACCCTAGGGCGCCTCCTCCTCCCCCTCCCCCCTATATATAATGAGGGAGAGAGAGGGCAGCCGCACCCTTCCCCTGGCGCAGCCCCTTCCCCTCTCTTACATCTCCTCCTCCTCCGTAGCGCTTGGCGAAGCCCTGCCGGAGAACCACGAGCTCCATCACCACCACGCCATCATGCTGTCGGAGTTCTCCCTCAACTTCTCCTCTCCCCTTGCTAGATCAAGAAGGAGGAGACGTTCCCGGGCTGTACGTGTGTTGAACACGGAGGCGCCATTGTTCGGCGCTTAGATTGGAATCGACCGCGATCTGAATCGCTGCGTGTATGACTCCACCAACCACGTTCTTGTAACGCTTCCGCTTAGTGATCTTCAAGGGTATGAAGATGCACTCCCTCTCTATCATTGCTAGTATCTCCTAGATTGATCTTGGTGACACGTAGGAATTTTTTTGAATTATTGCTACGTTCCCGAACATCAAGATCAAGTGATTCTCCAATCTATGGATGACGCTCCGGAGGAAGATGATGTGCTATTGACACAGAATATTTTCACGAGTGAGATATTTATTTTGCACACGAACCTTTTCAATGATTCGAAAGGCTTCAATCTCAGTCGGGTAAGATGAGCATAATAAGTTTTAAGGAATCTTCTTCCTCTTCCTCAGCAGGCCGCCTGCTCAACCACCGGTGCTTGATCTCCGGTAGTCTCCTTGGTCTTATCCCCTTTGACGGCTCCTACGTGTTCTTCTCTCTTCAGCTTGATCTTCATCAACCAAGCATCCTCTTCCACGTTGTTGGAGGAAGAAGAAGACATGATGCCTGGCTCAACAGATCTGACCAAAAATAGCAAGAAAAGAGAACATAAAATTTCTCCGCAATACGGTGGTCAATAGGTTCGGGGAGTATATAAAGATTTTTATCTTGGAAACAAGCAAACTGTAGAAAAACGGAGTCCGGAAGGTACCTGAGGTGGGCACAACCCACCTGGGCACGCCTGGCAAGCCAGGCGCGCCCTGGTGTCTTGTGCCCACCAGGGTGACCTTCCTGGTTGTTTCTTATTTTCCTATTTTTTGTTATATCCCAAAACTGACAAAAAATATTTTTGCTGATTTTTCAGAGTCCTTTTACTTACCGTATCACGTACCTCCTTATTTACACGGTTCTGGAGTGTTCCGGAAGGACTCTTTTATGTGTTCTTCCGGTGTCAAAGTTTGGATAATATTACTTTCAACATTAATGGACGTACCTGAGATATAATGTTTTATTCGTTGCCCATTGACAACCTTCGGGTTAGTACCTTCGGCATTATTTATTTTGATGGCTCCAGACCGATAAACCTCCTCGATAACATAGGGTCCTTCCCATTTTGAGAGGAGTTTTCCTGCAAAGAATCTGAAATGAGAGTTGTACAAAAGAACATATTCTCCGACTTTAAACTCACATTTTGGGATTCTTTGGTCATGCCATCTTTTAACTTTTTCTTTGAATAATTTTGCATTTTCATAAGCTTGGGTTCTCCATTCATCTAATGAGCTAATATCAAATAACCTCTTTTCACCAGCAAGTTTGAAATCATAGTTGAGCTCTTTGATAGCCCAATATGCTTTATGTTCTAACTCAAGAGGCAAATGACAAGATTTTCCATAAATCATTTTATAAGGAGACATACCCATAGGATTTTTATATGTTGTTCCATAAGCCCAAAGTGCATCGTCTAATTTCTTAGACCAATTCTTCCTGGACCTATTGACAGTCTTTTGCAAAATTAATTTTACTCTATTGCTAAGTTCAACTTGGCCACTAGACTGAGGATGATAAGGTGATGCAATTATATGGTTAACATCATACTTGGCAAGCATTTTACGGAAAGCAGCATGAATAAAGTGTGAACCACCATCAGTCATTAAATATCCGGGGACTCCAAACCATGGGAAAATAACTTCCTTAAGCATTTGAATAGAGGTGTTGTGATCAGCACTACTGGTTGGAATAGCTTCTACCCATTTAGTAACATAATCAACAACAACCAAAATATGTGTATACCCATGTAACGCCCGGATAATAAAGCTATAGTAATCCCCTACTAATGATGCCAAGTCATCACTATTACTGTTGCTAATCTCACTTTGATTCAAAACCAATTCAAATTCAATTTTAAAATAAAGTGAAATAAATTATTTCTCCAAACAGTAAAACAAAAATGTCCGCTGGGTTGAAAATATTCACTAACTAAATGTCATGGGTGATTCAACATCATTTGAGATAGCTAATTTCCCCTGGGAATTAAAGCAGTTCCAAATCAGCATTTTTAAATGCTTTTCCATTTGTGAAAAATCCAAATCAATTCACACTCCTCCCAAACATTTTGTGGCAGGTGCCAAATATTGCAATGTATTTATTTGGCCAAGTCCCACATTTTACAGAACTCCTTTTGGCAGCTCAAATATTGCATTGCATTTTTCTATAAAAAGAAAAGAGCAAAAGAAAGGAAAAAGGGAAAAAGAGAAAGGCCCCCTACCCCTGGGCCTAATCCACCCGAGCCGGCCCATCCAGCCCACTCCGTGCACCGGACACCTTCCTCTCCCTGTTCCTCTGTCCTGGGTCGCTACAGGATCCGTCCTCGCCGGCGATGCCCCGGCAGGGATAAGCACGACACGGCCCCCTCTCGGCCTCATTAGCCCCACTCCCCCCCCCCTCCGCGCAGATATTTTCCCCTCTCCCTCACGCGCTCGCTCCTCCCGAGCGCCACCGTCGCCGTGGGTCGGTCGGCCCTGCGTCCACCAGGCCCCTCCGGCCTCGCCGGTCTGTCCTGGATCTCTAGGGCCGTCGTCTTCTCCGTCTGGTGCCAGTAGATCGCGCTGGGGGCCGCCGGAGCGCCCACCTCGACTCCTTCTTCCTCCTCTGCTCCGCCGTTGCCGTGCTGCATCGCCACCGCGGCCACCGCCACCGCCTTGCCTCGCCACAGTGCCCAACGTCTTCGCCGCCGTCTTCCACGTCGCCTGACGCCTTCCGTTGGAGCCGGGGTGCTCTATAGCGTCGGCTCCCCTTCGTTCTCTTCCTCGGGTCGCCGCCGTCGCCTTCGAATCCAGCCACCACCCTGCCGCTACTAAGCTGCCACCGGGCCACCGTGCGCCTCCCCGGTGAGCTCACGCCCCTCCTCCCCTTCCCCGTGTGCCCGCGCTCCCTCTAACTCGCCTCGTCGACGAAGCCGACTTCGGCCGCCGTCTTCACTAGTGGCCGTGGTCGCTACAGCCCTGGTCCGGCCCGGACACCACCACGGTTTGATGCGCCTCGTCACCCTCGACCGAACGCCCCCCCACGCATCCTGCCTTGCCCCGTAGCATCATCCCCGACGAGACCCGCAGCTGCGCGCCGCCCCGTCCCCCTCCGGTGCCGCCCGCGCATCCCGGCGGCCCGCCAGTGCCCCGCTGCCCTGCGACGCCTGCTTTGCCTCGCCGTTACCACGCGCAAGACCTTGCTCGCCCTGCCCACGCACCGCCGCACGTGCCCACGTGCTTCCCCATTGCGTTTCGCTCTGGCCCGCGCCTAGCACGCCCCGCCTGCCTTGCTCTGCCACGCTCGTCACGTGCAACGGCGGCCAAGCCCCACGCCACGCGTGCACGCGCCCTCCCCTCCCACGCGTCCTCGCCACCACTGCTCGCCTATTGCTCCACTGCAACCCGTCGCCGGGCCGAGCGCGCTCCCGCCGCTGCGCGCCATGCCTGTGGCTCTGTCGCTTGTGGTCCGTCCTGCCGCACTGCCCGCTGATACGTCCATTTTGCATCATGCTTTTATATCAGTATTTATTGCATTATGGGTTGTTATTACACATTATGTCACAATACTTATGCCTATTCTCTCTTATTTTACAAGGTTTACATAAAGAGGGAGAATGCCAGCAGCTGGGATTCATGGCTGGAAAAGGAGAAAATATTAGAGACCTATTTTGCACAGCTCCAAAAGTCCTGAAACTTCACAGAAACTATTTCTAGAATATATAAAAAATACTGAGCGCAAGAAGTTCCGGAGGGGGGCCACCCACCAGCCACGAGGGTGGGGGCGCGCCCCCTGCCCCATGGGCCCCCTGGTGGCCCTCTGATGCTCATCTTCTGCTATATGGACTCCTTCTTTGAGGAAAAAATCATAAGCAAGCTTTCGGGATGAGACTCCGCCGCCACGAGGCGGAACCTTGGCGGAACCAATCTAGGGCTCTGGCGGAGCTGTTCTGCTGGTGAAACTTCCCTACGGGAGGGGGAAATCATCACCATCGTCATCACCAACGATCCTCTCATCGGGAGGGGGTCAGTCTCCATCAACATCTTCACCAGCACCATCTCATCTCAAACCCTAGTTCATCTCTTGTATCCAATCTTTGTATCCAAACCTCAGATTGGTACCTGTGGGTTGCTAGTAGTGTTGATTACTCCTTGTAGTTGATGCTAGTTGGTTTACTTGGTGAAAGATCATATGTTCAGATCCATTATGCATATTAAGACCCCTCTAATTATGAACATGAATATGCTTTGTGAGTAGTTATGTTTGTTCCTGAGGACATGGGAGAAGTCTTGCTATTAGTAGTCATGTGAATTTGGTATTCGTTCGATATTTTGATGAGATGTATGTTGTCATCCCTCTAGTGGTGTCATGTGAACGTAGACTACATGACACTTCACCATTGTTTGGGCCTAGAGGGAGGCATTGGGAAGTAATAAGTAGATGATGGGTTGCTAGATTGACAGAAGCTTAAACCCTAGTTTATGCGTTGCTTCGTAAGGGGCTGATTTGGATCCATATGTTTCATGCTATGGTTAGGTTTACCTTAATACTTCTTTTGTAGTTGCGGATGCTTGCAATAGGAGTTAATCATAAGTGGGAAGCTTGTCCAAGTAAGGACAGCACCCAAGCACCGGTCCACCCACATATCAAATTATCAAAGTACCGAACGCGAATCATATGATCATGATGAAAACTAGCTTGACGATAATTCCCATGTGTCCTCGGGAGCGCTTTACATCATATAAGAGTTTGTCCAGGTTTGTCCTTTGCTACAAAAAGGATTGGTCCATCTTGCTGCACCTTATTTACCTTTATTGCTTGTTACTTGTTACCAATTACCTTATCACAAAACTATTTGTTACCGATAATTTTAGTGCTTGCAGAGAATACCTTGCTGAAAACCGCTTATCATTTCCTTCTGCTCCTCGTTGGGTTCGACACTCATACTTATCGAAAGGACTACGATAGATCCCCTATACCTATGGGTCATCACCCGCTGCCGAGCGCCGCGCCGCCTCTAGCTACCCCGCGCCACTCCTCCCGCACTGGCCCATGCCCCGCTGGCCGTCGGCGCCCCGTCGCCCTCTCCCCTGGTGTCGTGGGCGGGCGCCCTAACGGGCGGCTCCCGTGCCCGGCAACTGCGTGGCCACACCTGCCCCACTAAGGCCTGGGCCACTGACCAAGGGGCCCCACGCCCCTGTGTAAAAAGGGTTAAAATGAATATAAAAATAATTAGTTAATTAACTAACTTAATTAACGTTACTTAGTTAGCCTAATGAAGTGGTTTAGTTAATTTAAATATGTTAATTAGTTAGGTCAATGACAGACGGGCCCCACTGCCCTGTTTGACCAGTCAATGGTCAGTGTTGACCGCTGACATCATGATGATGTCATGCTGGTGCAATAACCCCATTTTAGATTTAATAATAATTTCAGGAATTGTTTTAAACTTCAAAATTTAATAGAAAATAAACCGTAGCTCAGATCGAAAAACTTTATATACGAAAGTTTCTTAGAATGACGAGACGAATCCGAAGTCGTGGTCTGTTTGCCTGTTAGATGCCTCTAACTATATGAACATGGAAAATTCCCCCTCCGGTCATCTATGTGACACAGGTTCGGAACCGGGAAAACATTCCCTGTTGAATTCCCCCTTCACCTATATCGTGTAGCCGTACGTTAGGTCACACCCGGCACAACATATTGCCATATTATGCTTTGTGATGCTATGTTTGCTTTATATTTATTGTTTCTTCCCCCTCTTCTCTCCGGTAGACCCCGAGACCGATGTTGCCCCTGTGATCAACTACGTCGACGATGACACTTCTTCCTTTTCAGCAAAGCTACCAGGCAAGCCCCCCCTTTGGTCATCCCAATATCTCCCTTTCCATTCTCTCATGCTTGCGTTAGATTTTGCTACTGTTATTGTTTGCTCCTATTCTGATGCATAGCCTGTTTTTGTAACTTGCTCTTTGTACCTTACCTGCTTATCCTAAACTGCTTAGTATAGACTGGTTAGTGATCCATCAGTGACCTCCACCTTGTCCCAGTTGCCCCACTTTATGTTCGATGACTCGATCAACCTGATCGACGTCCAGGCCCCAACATCACACATCACCCCCCCCCCCTAGTTGTACGAGTCTGCAGAGTTACTATCGAGTGCTGAGGGTGACACCTCATACATCACTCCTGATGAGATCTCTATAGTGTAGCTATTCGTTCATGGTCATCGAGGGTGATTCCCTCCTTAACCACTTCCGATATGACTCTGTCGTGCAACCCCTCAAGTGTGAACCTCGAGGGTGGTTCCTCTTACGTTCACCTTGATGATTACATCGAGTGGAATCCACCGAGGGTGGTTCCTCAGGGTTACCCTTGGTGTTAGACACACAGTTACTATGACTTTACACTGAACCATGTTACTAAAGACGGGTCGGCCCTGAGGGGTACCCGCGCGAGCTTAATTGCGAGTGATGTGTAGTCGGGTTGACCTGGTAGGTGCCCGTGAGATCCTTACAAGGCATGGCCGAGTATTCTTAGCCCTTGCCGCAAGTACTCAAGACAGAGCGACGGGGTCACATCGATCGTGAGTCTCTGCTCGTTACCACGCATTCCTAATCCACTACGATTTGGATATTTGATCCGAGGGGCCTCTGGCCCGATAGCACTAACCATCACGTGGGCATTGTATGGGCGTTTTGCGTCGTATGCATCAGTGCTACCTCTTGCGCTTGCGTTGGATTTCCCCGAAGAGGAAAGGATGATGCAGTAGAGTAGCGTAAGTATTTCCCTCAGTTTTTGAGAACCAAGGTATCAATCCAGTAGGAGGCCACGCTCAAGTCCCTCGTACCTGCACAAAACGATAGCTACTCGCAACCAACGCGATTAGGGGTTGTCAATCCCTTCACGGTCACTTACGAGAGTGAGATCTGATAGATATAATATTTTTGGTATTTTTGGTATAGAGATGCAAAGTGAAAAGTAAAAGGCAAAGTAAAAAGCAAAGCAAGATTAAAGTGATGGAGGTTGATATGATGAGAATAGACCTGAGGGCCATAGGTTTCACTAGTGGCTTCTCTCAAGAGCATAAGTATTCTACGGTGGGTGAACAAATTACTGTTGAGCAATTGACAGAATTGAGCATAGTTATGAGAATATCTAGGCATGATCATGTATATAGGCATCACGTCCGTGACAAGTAGACCAAAACGATTCTGCATCTACTACTATTACTCCACTCATCGACCGCTATCCAGCATGCATCTAGAGTATTAAGTTAAAAATAGAGTAACGCTTTAAGCAAGATGACATGATGTAGAGAGATAAATTCATGCAATATGAAATAAACCCCATTTTGTTATCCTCGATGGCAATGATGCAATACGTGCCTTGCTGCCCCTTTTGTCACTGGGAAAGGACACCGCAAGATCGAACCCAAAGCTAAGCACTTCTCCCATGGCAAGAAAAACCAATCTAGTAGGCCAAACCAAACTGATAATTCGAAGAGACTTGCAAAGATAACTAATCATACATAAAAGAATTCAGAGAAGATTCAAATATTATTCATAGATAGACTTGATCATAAACCCACAATTCATCGGTCTCAACAAACACACCGCAAAAAGAAGATTACATCGAATAGATCTCAATGAGAGAGGGGAGAACTTTGTATGAGATCCAAAAGAGAGAAGAAGCCATCTAGCTACTAACTATGGACCCGAAGGTCTGAGGTAAACTACTCACACTTCATCGAGGCTATGATGATGTAGAAGCCCTCCATGATGACGGCCCTCTCCGGCGGAGCTCCGGAACAGGCCCCAAGATGGGATCTCGTGGATACAGAAAGTTGCGGCGGTGGAATTAGGTTTTTGGCTCCTGTTCTGATCGTTTGGGGGTACGTAGGTATATATAGGAGGAAGGAGTACGTCGGTGGAGCACCGAGGGGCCCACGAGCAGGGGGGCGCGCCCCCACCCTCGTGACCGCCTCTTTGACTCCTTGGAGTAGGGTCCAAGTCTCCTGGATCACGTTCGGTGAGAAAATCACGTTCCCGAAGGTTTTATTCCGTTTGGACTCCGTTTGATATTCTGTTTCTCCGAAATACTGAAATAGGCAAAAAAAACAGCAATTCTGGGCTGGGCCTCCGGTTAATAGGTTAGTCCCAAAAATAATATAAAAGTGGAAAATAAAGCCCAATATAGTCCAAAACAGTAGATAATATAGCATGGAGCAATCAAAAATTATAGATACGTTGGAGACGTATCAGGCATCCCCAAGCTTAATTCCTGCTCGTCCTCGAGTAGGTAAATGATAAAAAGAGAATTTTTGATGCGGAGTGCTACTTGGCATAATTTCAATGCAAATCTTCTTAATTGTGGTATGAATATTCAGATTAGGAAGATTCAAGACAAAAGTTCATATTGACATAGAGAATAATAATACTTCAAGCAAACCAACAAAGCAATTATGTTTTCTTAAAGTAACATGGCCAAAGAAAGTTCATCCCTACAAAATCATATAGTTTAGTCATGCTCCATTTTCGTCACACAAGAATGCTCTCATCATGCACAACCCCGATGACAAGCCAAGCAATTGTTTCATACCTTAATAATTTCAAACTCATAAACTTTCACGCAATACATGAGCGTGAGCCATGGATATAGCACTATGGGTGGAATAGAATATAATGATGGGGGTTATGTGGAGAAGACAAAAAGGAGAAAGTCTCACATCAACGAGGCTAATCAATGGGCTATGGAGATGCCCATCGATTGATGTTAATGCAAGGAGTAGGGATTGCCATGCAACGGATGCACTAGAGCTATAAATGTATGAAAGCTCAACAAAAGAAACTAAGTGGGTGTGCATCCAACTTGCTTGCTCACGAAGACCTAGGGCACTTGAGGAGGCCCATTGTTGGAATATACAAGCCAAGTTCTATAATGAAAATTCCCACTAGTATATGAAAGTGATAACTCAAGAGACTCTCTATATGAAGAACATGGTGCTACTTTGAAGCACAAGTGTGGAAAAAGATAGTAGCATTGCCCCTTTTTATTTATTTTCTTTTTTTTGGGCCTTCTTTTTTTTCTTTGGCCTTTCTTTTTTTGGGACAATGCTCTATTGAATGATGATCATCACACTTCTATTTATTTACAACTCAATGATTACAACTCGATACTAGAACAAAGTATGACTCTATATGGATGCCTCCGGCGGTGTACCGGGATATGCAATGAATCAAGAGTGACAAGTATGAAAAAAATTATGAACGGTGGCTTTGCCACAAATACTATGTCAACTACATGATCATGCTAAGCAATATGACAATGATGAATGTGTCATGATAAACTGGATGGTGGAAAGTTGCATGGCAATATATCTCGGAATGGCTATGGAAATGCCATAATAGGTAGGTATGGTGGCTGTTTTGAGGAAGATATAAGGAGGTTTATGTGTGAAAGAGCGTATCATATCACGGGGTTTGGATGCACCGGCGAAGTTTGCACCAACTCTCGATGTGAGAAAGGGCAATGCACGGTACCGTAGAGGCTAGCAATGATGGAAGGGTGAGAGTGCGTATAATCCATGGACTCAACATTAGTCATAAAGAACTCATATACTTATTGCAAAAATCTACAAGCCATCAAAAACCAAAGTATTATGCGCATGCTCCTAGGGGGATAGATTGGTAGGAAAAGACCATCGCTCGTCCCCGACCGCCACTCATAAGGAGGACAATCAAATAACACCTCATGTTTCAAATTTGTTGCATAATGTTTACCATACGTGCATGCTACGGGACTTGCAAACTTTAACTCAAGCACTTCTCAAATTCACAATTACTCTACTAGCATGACTTTGATATTACTACCTCCATATCTCAAAACAATTATCAAGCATCCAACTTTTCTTAGTATTCAACACACTCAAAAGAAAGTTTCACAAATCTTGAATACCAAGCATAGTTATTATTAAGCAAATTACCATGCTATTAAGACTCTCAAAATAATTTAAGTGAAGCATGAGAGATCAATAGTTTCTTTAAAACAAATCCACCACCGTGCTCTAAAAGATCTAAGTGAAGCACATAGAGCAAAATTATAACGCTCAAAAGATATAAGTGAAGCACATAGAGCAAAACTACATAGCTCAAAAGATATAAGTGAAGCACATAGAGTATTCTATCAAATTCTAATTCATGTATGGCTCTCTCAAAAGGTGTGTACAGCAAGGATGATTGTGGCACTACAAACAAAGACACAAATAATACAAGACGCTCCAAGCAAAACACATATCATGTTGGTGAATAAAAATATAGCTCCAAGTAAATTACCGATGGAAGTGGACGAAAGAGGGGATGCCTTCCGGGGCATCCCCAAGCTTTGACTTTTTGGTGTCCTTGGATTATCTTGGGGGTGCCATGGGCATCCCCAAGCTTAGGCTCTTGCCACTCCTTGTTCCATAATCCATCAAATCTTTACCCAAAACTTGAAAACTTCACAACACAAAACTTAAAGTAGAAAACTCGTGAGCTCCGTTAGCGAAAGAAAACAAAAGACCACTTCAAGGTACTGTAATGAACTCATTACTTTATTTATATTGGTGTTATACTACTTCTCTATGGATTATAAACTATTTTACTAGCCATAGATTCATCAAAATAAGCAAACAACACACGAAAAACAGAATCTGTCAAAAACAGAACAGTCTGTAGTAATCTGTAGCTAGCGCAAGATCTGGAACCCCAAAAATTCTAAAATAAATTTCTAGACGTGAGGAATTTATCTATTAATCATCTGCAAAAAGAATTAACTAAATAGCACTCTTCAAATAAAAATGACAGCAGTTCTCGTGAGCGCTAAAGTTTCTGTTTTTTACAGCAAGTTCAACAAGACTTTCCCCAAGTCTTCCCAACGGTTCTACTTGGCACAAACACTAATTAAACACAAAAAACACAACCAAAACAGAGGCTAAATAATTTATTTATTGAATAACAGCAAGGAAAATGGGTTGTCTCCCAACAAGCGCTTTTCTTTAAAGCCTTATAGCTAGGCATTGGTAATTTTAATGATGCTCACAAGAAAGACAAGAATTGAAGCACAAAAGGAGCATCATAAAGCATGTGACAAACACATCTAAGTCTAACATACTTCCTATGCATAGGCATCTTATAGGCAAACAAATTATCAAGCAAGCAAAAACTAGCATATGCAAGGAAGCGGAAAGAAACAATAGCAATCTCAACATAACGAGAGGTAATTTAGTAACATGAAAATTTCTACAACCATATTTTCCTCTCTCATAATAATTACATGTAGGATCATAAGCAAATTCAACAATATAGCTATCACAAAACATATTCTTAGATCCACATGTATGCAAAGTTGACACTCTTCCAAAATAGTGGGATTAACATTAACTAAAGTCATGACCTTTTCCAAACCCACTTTTAATATTATTGCAAACATTATAATCAATCTCATATTCATCATGGGGTTTAAATAAATTTTCAAGATCAAAAGAAGAATCACCCCAATCATGATCATTGCAACAAGTAGAGGACATAGTAAAACTAGCATCCCCAAGCTTAGGGTTTTGCATATTATTAGCACAATTGACATTCATAGAATTTATACTATCATCATTGCAATCATGCTTTCTATTCAAAGATCTATCGTGAATCGCTTCATAAAGTAATTCATCACACTTTTCAGATTCACGAATTTCAAGCAAAACCTCATAAAGATAATCTAGTGCACAAAACTCACTAGCAATTGGTTCATCATAATTGGATCTCTTAAAAAGATTAGCAAGTGGATGAGGATCCATAGATCTTAGGTTCTCTGTTTAGTAATAAATAAACAACTATTCCAACCATACGAGCAAACAAGAAACGGAAAGAGGCAAAGAGAAAGAGAGGGAGGATAGAGAGAGAGAGGGCGAATAAAACGGCAAGGGTGAAGTGGGGGAGAGGAAAACGAGAGGCAAATGGCAAATAATGTAATGCGAGAGATAGGGATTGTGATGGGTACTTGGTATGTTGACTTTTTGCGTAGACTCCCCGGCAACGGCGCCAGAAATTCTTCTTGCTACCTCTTGAGCTTGCGTTGGATTTCCCCGAAGAGGAAGAGGATGATGCAGCAGAGTAGCGTAAGTATTTCCCTCAGTTTTTGAGAACCAAGGTATCAATCCAGTAGGAGGCCACGCTCAAGTCCCTCGTACCTGCACAAAACGATAGCTACTCGCAACCAACGCGATTAGGGGTTGTCAATCCCTTCACAGTCACTTACGAGAGTGAGATCTGATAGATATAATATTTTTGGTATTTTTGGTATAGAGATGCAAAGTGAAAAGTAAAAGGCAAAGTAAAAAAGCAAAGCAAGATTAAAGTGATGGAGATTGATATGATGAGAATAGACCCGGAGGGCCATAGGTTTCACTAGTGGCTTCTCTCAAGAGCATAAGTATTCTACGGTGGGTGAACAAATTACTGTTGAGCAATTGACAGAATTGAGCATAGTTATGAGAATATCTAGGCATGATCATGTATATAGGCATCACGTCCGTGACAAGTAGACCGAAACGATTCTGCATCTACTACTATTACTCCACTCATCGACCGCTACCCAGCATGCATCTAGAGTATTAAGTTAAAAAAAAAGTAACGCTTAAAGCAAGATGACATAATGTAGAGAGAAAAATTCATGCAATATGAAATAAACCCCATCTTGTTATCCTCGATGGCAACGATGCAATACGTGCCTTGCTGCCCCTTCTGTCACTGGGAAAGGACACCGCAAGATCGAACCCAAAGCTAAGCACTTCTCCAGTGGCAAGAAAAACCAATCTAGTAGGCCAAACCAAACTGATAATTCGAAGAGACTTGCAAAGATAACTAATCATACATAAAAGAATTCAAAGAAGATTCAAATATTATTCATAGATAGACTTGATCATAAACCCACAATTCATCGGTCTCAACAAACACACCGCAAAAAAGAAGAAGATTACATCGAATAGATCTCCACAAGAGAGGGGGAGAACTTTGTATTGAGATCCAAAAAGAGAGAAGAAGCCATCTAGCTAATAACTATGGACCCGAAGGTCTGCGGTAAACTACTCGCACTTCATCGGAGAGGCTATGATGATGTAGAAGCCCTCCGTGATGACGGCCCTCTCCGGTGGAGCTCCGGAACAGGCCCCAAGATGGGATCTCGTGGTTACAGAAAGTTGCGGCGGTGAAATTAGGTTTTTGGCTCCGTATCAGTTCGTTTGGGGTTAACGTAGGTATATATAGGAGGAAGGAGTACGTCGGTGGAGCACCGAGGGGCCCACGAGGTAGGGGGCGCGCCCTAGGGGGGTGGGCGTGCCCCCCCACCCTCGTGACCGCCTCTTTGACTCCTTGGAGTAGGGTCCAAGTCTCCTGGATCACATTCGGTGAGAAAATCACGTTCCTGAAGGTTTTATTCCGTTTGGACTCTGTTTGATATTCTGTTTCTCCGAAATACTGAAATAGGCAAAAACATCAATTTTGGGCTGGGCCTCCGGTTAATAGGTTAGTCCCAAAAATAATATAAAAGTGGAAAATAAAGCCAAATATAGTCCAAAACAGTAGATAATATAGCATGGAGCAATCAAAAACTATAGATACGTTGGAGACGTATCAATCAGCCGAAGCTTATTAGACGTCAGCAACTGAGCGGCGCGCGCCGGGATGGACTGGTAAGCTCCTGCCTTTTTAAGGAGGTAGCTAGGTCTGCTCACCGGCCACCCACGCAACATGCAGGAGTTCCCGGGGCGATGGCCCAAGACCCCTGGGGGCATAGGTTTAGTCCGGCGTGCTGACCTCTCTACTAAGCCTAGGTCGGGTTGCGGCATATCGTTTGGACGAGGCCGGGCATGACCCAGGAAAGTGTGTCCGGACGGAGTTAATGGAGCATGGTGTGTAAGTTGGTGCACCCCTGCAGAGAAGAAAACATCTATCGATAGCCTGTCCTACGGTAATGGACACTTGGAGTTGTATCCTGATCGATACAACTAGAACTGGATACTTGAGGTGATAACTGGATAGTATGGCTCTGGGATGCTTTCTCGCAAGGAGTCGAGAAAGGATCTCCGGCCGAGGTTGATAACACTACTACTACTTTACTTTATGCTACTCTTATCTCTTCTGATGTTGCAAGACGCTTGAAGATGCTAGTCTTCGATAGGCTAGGCTTCCCCCCTTCTCTTCTAGCATTCTGCAGTTCAGTCCACAGATACATCCCATTTCATTTATACCGATGCATATGTAGTGTAGATCCTTTCTTGCAAGTACTTTGGATGAGTACTCACGGTTGCTTTGCTCCCCTTTTCCACCTCTTTCCATTCTTCCCGGATGCTGCAACCAGATGGTGGAGCCCAAGATCCAGACGCCACCTTCGATGAGGACTGCTACTACACTGAGGGTGCCTACTACTACGTGGAGACCGCCGACGACTAGGAGTAGTTAGGAGGCTCCTAGGCAGGAGGCCCTGCCTCTTTGATCGTGTTGCTTTTGTGCTAGCCTTCTTAAGGCATCCCTGTTTAACTCATGTTTGTACTCAGATATTGTTGCTTCCACTGACTCTTATGTATTCAAGCTTATGTATTCGAGCCCTTGAGGCTGATGGCTTGTAATATAAAGCCTGTATTATTTTAATTTGTGTCTAGAGTTGTGTTGTGATATCTTCCCGTGAGTCCTTGATCTTGATCATACACATTTGCGTGTATGATTAGTGTACGATTGAATCGAGGGCGTCACAAGTTGGTATCAAAGCCGACTACCTGTAGGTAGCCCCCCTTCCAACTCCTTGGCCGAAGTCGAGTCTAGTCGCTGCAAAACTGTTTTACTAACATGGTTGTGTGTCTTATGGGCCCATGTCGCCATTGGGTAGTATTAGGATCTTTTATTCCTCGTCTATACTCTGGGACTCTGGTCTCTCGTCTATTTGGGTTAAACATTTCACTAACTCTGACATTAGGTTCTCGTACCCACTTCCTCCCGGAGAGCCCCCACATCTCCGATGATCACTTGCTTGGCCAGAAGATTCTGCAGATACTCCTGGATGTTTCTCGAGACCCTGTGTCCACTACCTTGCAGTTCCTGACCACCGATAATCCCGGTGAATAACATCCTTGCTGCTTGTACCTTCATACCTAGTTGCTCCTATTATTACAAGATGTACTCTCCGTTCTTTCAAGAATCCTTTGTGCCTTCTACTTTGTGGATTCTTTTTGCACTGCGGATAATTCACTTAACTGGGGTCTGTTCATCCCCAGTTGTTCATATGCTTTCCAAAATACTTGGAAATACTATCTGATCTTTCGAAAATCCTCTGTAGCCTATTGCACTTGATTCTCCTTGCCTGGTTGCAGTAGGATTAATTCCATATGTCTAGCAATATTCTTTAAAATTCTTTGTGATTGTCATTATGTTCCTATGGATTCAACGTGTGAGCGAATACTCGCAATCATCAATTAATCCTTGGAAATTTTCTTTCCGGCTCAGACATCCTTCCAAATATGAGTTGGTTCTTGCCCAATCCAGATTTGATCGGGTACACCTCTAAGTCTATTCAACTTACTCATCTTTTGATTAGAGCCTCTGCTTCTGACCCTTCGTCTTGAAATCATAATTCCTTTGTACCCAAGCATTGAATCATTCAGACGTTTCTATAAGCCGATGCCTTTGCATCCACTTCTTCATCTAATTGATTACCGATACTCACATCAACTCTATCATGAATCACCAGATCCACTATTGGGTTGTTATCCGACAATGTCCTTCACATCCAAAGTCTTGTGAGTTTTTCACTGATACAAAATACTTTTGGTAAATTGTATCATCTGCTTTGACTCCGATACTCTGCTTTTGAATTCATATCTTTTTCTTGGTTGTTGGTTGTATAGATTTTTAAAAGTGCCCCAATGGGTTGAACTTATGTCTTCCATAATCCTGTGAACCCGAGAGTTCTCACGAGTCTTACTCTTCTGGTACTTCGCCAGCTAAATCCTCTGCACTACAATTTCATCGAAAAACGAGGAGTGAATGAAAGGTTATGCATTGAAGAAGTGGGAGTCGACTTTGAACCCTTGTGTTCATGCCCATGGACCTAATGTAGAACTTATCATGAAAGCTGCTCATAAAAATAATTATTTCTTTGGTACAAGCTCATCTTGTATCTATGAATTGATCCTTTGCAATCCATGGTTCCGACCATATTTCCTCCTTGATTCCATTTACCGGATAAGTTAAAATACTTATCCTCTGCAAATCATTCCCCCGTCCAACCTCTACCCCGATTTACCTTCCGGCATTACACCTAGTATATGATATTGGGAAGTTCTATACCCCATCACATCATTCCTAGACTGATCGGCTATATTTTTATCGTGTCAACTTTTAACTGTGCTACCTGGTCCTTATGCCCGGAGCAACTTTCGACGATGAGCTAAGCTTACGTCAGTCTTCCTCATCTTATCATTTCACCTTGAACAACAAGCTTGACTTCAAGCTTGTGTCGAATCTGTGGTTCTCATAGCCTTTCACTTCATCCTTCCTTTTCTGCTCAATGGCATCTTCATAGAGTCTCTCGACAAAATCTGTCATGATCACCGTCTACACTTTGGCTTCTTCAGAGATGTCAATTGAATCCATGGCTAGAAATACCATCCCCGCCCCTCAATGATTTGTGATATTATCGATGACATCTTGACTTTCTGCCAACATAGACCTGGTTGTGCTTGGTTATTCCTTACGTTCTGAGATATCTTGGAATTGTTTGTCGGTATCTCTTGAGATCTTCGAACCCAATCTTTACTTGACACCATATCATTGCCGCATCGAAGCATGACTGTGGTATTCTGAATATCAACAAGAAAATCGAAAGCATAATACAAAATGTTTCTCGTTCAATTACCCTCATACCGTTGTATGGGTAATATCATGATTTTTCCCTCTCCCCATTATCTAAATGCTTTTGAACTTGTTGTCCTGTCATGTATATCCTGCTCCGCTTTTCCTTGGGAAGGATATACTCCCAACTCTTACGTGTAAACACATCTTCCTTTCCTTTGGGTTGTTTGATTCGATAATCATATTTTTCCATTCCATTGGTTTGTTTAACCCTTCTTGTGATCTATATGATATAAGAAATAATAATTCCCTGCTTATGTAAACACCTTGGTGTACAACTCTATTAGTAAGACCCTATTACTATTGTTGATGACATTCCAGTAACCACCGATGGACGAGAACATTGCCTATTGGTTCGCCTCATTTAACGAGCAGGAAAATGGTTCTCTTCGTCCCTCGCCCTTGGTACCAACGTTGTTGCCAATATAACTGACAGGCTATCCTCTGATATGCCTTGCTATCAGGACCGTACAAGATGTCAGCACCCTTCCTACTTTTTAACCCACATGGTGGGCCCATAACCCACAGTTCCACAGGATCGGAACCTGAATCTCCTATACAACCTTGATTCCGAAATATTCTTGGCACTCAGCTTCGTATGTAATACACGAGCTAACTTCCTCACCATGTTTCATTTCTGTATAAGAGGCAACATTCTTCTTCTTTGCTCTGAACCCCTTCACCACCTATTTTAGGCATCAGCTGGATGCCTACTTGGTTAAAACTTGTTGAATCTCCATATAGCACTCTCAATACGTCCTGGTGCTTCTAAAATATCCTTCCTTGAGATAACTACCGGATGTTGATCCTTTCAGACATTTGTCCTTATAGCGTCCCCCTTACTCCACCTCTTAAATCTCGGGACGACATTTCTTGTAGTGGAGGAGATTTGTAACGCCCGGATAATCAAGCTACAGTAATCCCGTACTAATGATGCCAAGTCATCACTGTTACTGTTGCTAATCTCACTTTGATTCAAAACCAATTCAAATTCAATTTTAAAATAAAGCCAAATAAATTATTTCTCCAAATAGTAAAACAAAAATGTTCGCTAGGTTGAAAATATTCACTAACTAAATGTCATGAGTGATTCAACATCATTTGAGATAGCTAATTTCCCCTGGGAATTAAAGCAGTTCCAAATCAGCATTTTTAAATGCTTTTCCATTTGTGAAAAATCCAAATCAATTCACACTTTGCTACCTCTTGAGCACTGCTTTGGTTTTCCCTTAAAGCGGAAAGGGTGATGCAGCAAAGTAGCGTAAGTATTTCCCTAAGTTTTTGAGAACCAAGGTATCAATCCAGTAGGAGACCATGCGCGAGTCACCTTGTACCTACACAAACAAATAAGAACCTCGCAACCAACGTGATAAAGGGATTGTCAATCCATTCACGGCCACTTGCAAGAGTAAGATCTGATAAAGATAATAATAATAAGATAAATATTTTTGATATTTTTATGATATAGATTGTAAGTAAAGATTGCAAAATAAAATAGATTTGAAACTTGTATGATGGACAATAGACCCGGGGCCATAGGTTTCACTAGTGGCTTCTCTCAAGATAGCATAAGTATTACGGTCGGTGAACAAATTACTATCGAGCAATTGATAGAAAAAGCGAATAATTATGAGAATATCTAGGAATGATCATGTATATAGACATCACGTCCGTGACAAGTAGACCAACTCCTTCCTGCATCTACTACTATTACTCCACACATCGACCGCTATCCAGCATGCATCTAGAGTATTAAGTTCATAAGAACAAAGTAACGCCTTAAGCAAGATGGCATGATGTAGAGGGATAAACTCATGCAATATGATATAAACCCCATCTTTTTATCCTCGATGGAAACAATACAATATGTGTCGTTTCCCTTTCTGTCACTGGGATCGAGCATCACAAGATTGAACCCAAAGCTAAGCACTTCTCCCATTGCAAGAAAGAACATTCTAGTAGGCCAAACCAAACTGATAATTCAAAGAGACTTGCAAAGATAAACCAATCATACATAAAAGAATTCAGAGAAGATTCAAATATTATTCATAGATAAACTTGATCATAAACCCACAATTCATCGGATCTCGACAAACACACCGCAAAAGAATATTATATCGAATAGATCTCCAAGAAAATCGAGGAGAACTTTGTATTGAGAGCCAAAGAGAGAGAAGAAGCCATCTAGCTACTAGCTATGGACCCGAAGGTCTGAGGTAAACTACTCACACATCATCGGAGGGGCCATGGAGTTGATGTAGAGGCACTCCGTGATTAGTGCCCCCTCCGGCGGAGTTCCGGAAAAGGCCCCAAGATGGGATCTCTTGGGTACAGAAGGTTGCGGCGGTGTAAATAGGGTTTCGTGGTGCTCCTGGATGTTTGCGGGGTATATGAATATATATATATAGGCGGAAGAAGTAGGTCGGTGGAGCAACGAGGGGGCCATGAGGGTGGAGGGCGCACCCAGGGGGTAGGCGCGCCCCTGCCTTGTGGCCTCCTTGATTGTTTCTTGACGTCCACTCCAAGTGCCATGGATCACATTTGTTCCAAAAATCATGCTCCCAAAGGTTTCATTCCGTTTGGACTCCGTTTGATATTCCTTTTCTGCGAAACACTGAAATAGACAAAAAAACAGCAATTTGGGTTGGGCCTCCGGTTAATAGGTTAGTCCCAAAAATAATATAAAAGTGTAAAATAAAGCCCGTTATCATCCAAAACAGATAATACAATAGCATGGAACAATCAAAAATTATAGATACGTTGTAGACGTATCAAGCATCCCCAAGCTTAATTCCTACTCGTCCTCGAGTTGGTAAATGATAAAAACAGAATTTTTGATGTGGAATGCTTCCTAACATATTTCTCAATGTAATTTTCTTTATTGTGTCATGAATGTTCAGATCCGAAAGATTCAAGATAAAAGTTTAATATTGACATAAAAATAATAATACTTCAAGCATACTCACTAAGAAATCGTGTCTTCTCAAAATAACATGGCCAAAGAAAGTTCATACCTACAAAATCATATAGTTTGGTGATGCTCCATTTTCGTCACACAAGAATGCTCTCATCATGCACAACCCCGATGACAAGCCAAGCAATTGTTGCATACTTTAGTAATCTCAAAAAAAATTCAACTTTCACGCAATACATGAGCGTGAGCCATGGATATAGCACTATGGGTGGAATAGAATATAATGAAGGGGGTTATGTGGAGAAGACAGGAAAGGAGAAAGTCTCACATTGACACGGCTAATCAATGGGCTAGGGAGATGCCCATCAATTGATGTCAATGCAAGGAGTAGGGATTGCCATGCAACGGATGCACTAGAGCTATAAATGTATGAAAGCTCAACAAAAGAAACTAAGTGGGTGTGCATCCAACTTGCTTGCTCACGAAGACCTAGGGCACATGAGGAGGCCCATTGTTGGAATATACAAGCCAAGTTCTATAATGAAAAATTCCCACTAGTATATGAAAATGACAAAACAAGAGACTCTCTATCATAAAGATCATGGTGCTACTTTGAAGCACAAGTGTGGAAAAAGGATAGTAGCATTGCCCCCTTTTTATATTTTTTTTGGGCCTTCTCTCTTTTTTTTATTTGTCCTTCCTTTTTTTATGGGGCAATGCTCTATTAATGATGATCATCACACTTCTATTTATTTACAACTCAATGATTACAACTCGATACTAGAACAATATATGACTCTATATGAATGCCTCCGGCGGTGTATCGGGATGTGCAATCACTCATGAGTGACATGTATGAAAGAATTATCAACGGTGGCTTTGCCACAAATACGATGTCCACTACATGATCATGCAAGGCAATACGACAATGATGATGTGTGTCATAATAAACGGAACGGTGGAAAGTTGCATGGCAATATATCTCGGAATGGCTATGTAAATGCCATAATAGGTAGGTATGGTGGCTGTTTTGAGGAAGATATAAGGAGGTTTATGTGTGATAGAGCATATCGTATCACGGGGTTTGGATGCACCGCCGAAGTTTGCACCAACTCTCAAGGTGGGAAAGGGCAATGCATGGTACCGAGGAGGCTAGCAATGATGGAAGGGTGAGAGTGCGTATAATCCATGGACTCAACATTAGTCCTAAAGAACTCACATACTTATTGCAAAAATCTACAAGTCATCAAAAACCAAGTATTACGTGCATGCTCCTGGGGGGTAGATTCGTAGGAAAAGACCATCGCTCATCCCCGGCCGCCACTCATAAGGAAGACAAGCAAATAACACCTCATGTTTCAAATTTGTTACACAATGTTTACCATACGTGCATGCTACGGGACTTGCAAACTTCAACACAAGTATTCCTCAAATTCACAACTACTCAACTAGCACAACTTTGATATCACTATCTCCATATCTCAAAACAATCATCAAGTATCAAACTTCTCTTAGTATTCAATGCACCTATATGAAAGATTTTATTATGCATAAAAGCAAATTGCCATGTTGTTCTAAAGGACTCTCAAAATAATATAAGTGAGGCATGAGAGATCAATTATTTCTATAAATAAAACCACCATTGTGCTCTAAAAGATATGAGTGAAGCACTAGAGCAAAAACTATATAGCTCAAAAGATATAAGTGAAGCACATAGAGTATTCTAATAAATTCCAATTCATGTGTGTCTCTCTCAAAAGGTGCGTACAACAAGGATGATTGTGGTAAACTAAAAATAGAAGACTCAAATCATACAAGACGCTCCAAGCAAAACACATATCATGTGGCAAATAAAAATATAGCTTCAAGTAAAGTTACCGATGAACAAAGACAAAAGAGGGGATGCCTTTCGGAGCATCCCCAAGCTTAGGCTTTTTGGTGTCCTTAGATTTACCTTGGGGTGCCTTGGGCATCCCCAAGATTAGGCTCTTGCCACTCCTTGTTCCATAATCCATCAAATCTTTACCCAAAACTTGAAAACTTCACAACACAAACCTTAACAAAAAATCTCGTGAGCTCCGTTAGCGAAAGAAAACAAAACACCACTTCAAGGTACTATGAACTCATTATTTATTTATATTTGTGTTAAACCTATTGTATTCCAACTTTTCTATGGTTTATAAACTATATTACTAGCCATAGATTCATCAAAATAAGCAAACAACACACGAAAAACAGAATCTGTCAAAAACAGAACAGTCTGTAGTAATTTGTAACTAACGCAAACTTATGGAACCCCAAAAATTCTAAAATAAATTGCTGGACGTGAGGAATTTATCTATTAATCATCTTCAAAAGAATTAACTAAATATTACTCTCCAATAAAAAATGGCAGCAATTCTCGTGAGCGCTAAAGTTTCTATTTTTTACAGCAAGATTAAAAAGACTTTCCCCAAGTCTTCCCAATGGTTCTACTTGGCACAAACACTAATTAAACACAAAATACACAACCAAAACAGAGGCTAGATAAATTATTTATTACTAAATAGGAAGAAAAATCGAGGAACAAAAATAAAATTGGGTTGCCTCCCAACAAGCGCTATCGTTTAACGCCCCTAGCTAGGCATAAAAGCGAAGATCGATCTAGGTATTTCCATCTTTGGTAGGCAATCCATAAGTGGATCTCATAATAGATTCATAAGTTAATTTAATTTTCTTTCTAGGAAAGTGTTCCATGCCTTTCCTTAAGGGAAATTGGAATCTAATATTCCCTTCCTTCATATCAATAATTGCACTAATCGTTCTAAGGAAAGGTCTACCAAGAACAATAGGACATGAAGGATTGCAATCTATATCAAGAACAAAGAAATCTACGGGCACATAATTCCTATTTGCAACAATAAGAACATCATTAATATTTCCCATTGGTTTCTTAATAGTGGAATCCGCAAGGTGCAAGTTTAAAGAACAATCATCAAATTCACGGAAACCTAGCAAATCACACAAAGTTTTTGGGATCGTTTGAAACACTAGCACCCAAATCACACAAAGCATAGCATTCATGATCTTTAATTTTAATTGTAGGTTCCCACTCATAATAGAGTTTTCTAGGGATAGAAACTTCCAACTCAAGTTTTTCTTCATAAGATTGCATCAAAGCATCAACGATATGTTTAGTAAAAGCTTTATTTTGACTATAAGCATGAGGAGAATTTAGCATGGATTGCAACAAGGAAATACAATCTATCAAAGAGCAATTATCATAATTAAATTCCTTGAAATCCAAGATAGTGGGTTCGTTGCTATCTAAAGTTTTGACCTCTTCAATCCCACTTTTACCAATTTTTGCATCAAGATCTAAAAACTCTGAATTTTTGGGATGCCTTCTAACTAAAGTTGATTCATCTCCAGTCCCATCATTATCAAGATTCATATTGCAAAATAAGGATTTAATAGGGGACACATCAATCACTTTTAGATCTTCATCCTTATTATCATGAAAACTATAAGAACATGTTTTTATGAAGCAATCTTTTTTAGCATGCATCCTAGTGGTTCTTTCTTTGCACTCATCAATGGAAATTATCATGGTTTTGAGAGACTCATTGATAGAATGCTTAGGTGGAATAGATCTAAGTTTCAAAGAATCAACATCAAGAGAAATTCTATCCATGTTCCTACCAATTCACCAATCTTAAGCAATTTTTCTTCAATCAAAGCATTGAAACTCTTTTGCGAACCAATAAATTCTTTAATACTAGATTCAAATCAGAGGGCATATTATTGTGATTTCCATAAGAATTGTTGTAGGAATAACCATAATTATTAGAGGAATTACTAGGAAATGGCCTAGAATTAAAATTACCTCTATACACGTTGTTACCAAAATTGTTCCTACCAACAAAATTCACATCCATGGATTCATTATTATTCTCAATCAAAGTAGACAAAGGCATATCATTAGGATCAGTAGGAGCACTCTTATTAGACAAAAATTTCATAAGTTCATCCATCTTTCCACTCAAAACATTAATCTCTTCAATTGCATGCACCTTTTTACTAGTAGATCTTTCAGTGTGCCATTGAGAATAATTAACCATAATATTATCTAGGAGTTTGGTAGCTACTCCTAAAGTGGTTTCCATAAAAGTGCCTCCCGTGGCCGAATCTAAACGATTTCTAGAGGCAAAATTCAATCTGGCATAAAAATTTTGTATAATCATCCATAAATTCAAACCATGCATAGGGAAATTACGTATCACTAATTTCATCCTCTCCCAAGATTATGCAACATGCTCATGATCAAGTTGCTTAAAATTCATAATATCGTTTCTAAGAGAGATGATCTTAGTGGGAGGAAAATACTTAGAGATAAAAGCATCTCTGC
Source organism: Triticum urartu (assembly GCF_003073215.2). Classification (NCBI taxonomy): domain Eukaryota; kingdom Viridiplantae; phylum Streptophyta; class Magnoliopsida; order Poales; family Poaceae; genus Triticum; species Triticum urartu. The sequence continues at coordinate 288,421,701 of NC_053026.1, forward strand.
ACTTATTCCATGAATCAATATTATTTTTAGGCAAAGAGAAAAACCAAGATTTAGCACGATCTCTAAGCGAAAACGGAGATAGCTTAAGTTTAACAATATCACTATCCACATCTTTCTTCTTTTGCATATCACACAAATCAACAAAGTTGTTTAGATGGGTATCGGCATCTTCACTAGGAAGGCCAGAAAACGTATCTTTCATGACAAGATTCAGCAAAGCAGTATTCATTTCACAAGATTCGGCATCGGTAAGAGGAGCAATCGGAGTGCTAATAAAATCATTATTGTTGGTATTGGCAAAGTCACACAATTTAGTATTATCTTGAGCCATCGTGACAAGCAAGCAATCCAACACACAAGCAAACAAGCGAAGAAGCAAAAGAGGCAAATTGAAAAAGAGAAGGGGAACAGAAAAACAGGATGAATAAAATGGCAAGGGTGAAGTGGGGGAGAGGAAAACGAGAGGCAAATGGCAAATAATGTAATGCGAAGGATAAGAGTTGTCATGGATACTTGGTATGTCTTGACTTGGCGTAGATCTCCCCGGCAAGGGCGCCAGAAATCCTTCTTGCTACCTCTTGAGCACTGCATTGGTTTTACCTTGAAGAGGAAAGGGTGATGCAGCAAAGTAGCATAAGTATTTCCCTTGGTTGTTGAGAACCAAGGTATCAATCCAGTACGAAACCATGCGCGAGTCACCTCGTACCTACACAAACAAATAAGAACCTCACAACCAACACGATAAAGGGGTTGTCAATCCCTTCACGGCCACTTGCAAGAGTGAGATCTGATAAAGATAATAATAATAAGATAAATATTTTTGGTATTTTTATGATATAGATTGAAAGTAAAGATTGCAAAATAAAATATATTGGAAACTTGTATGATGGATAATAGACCCGTGGGCAATTGCGAATGATTAATTTCATCCTCTCCCAAGATTGTGCCACATGCTCATGATCTAGTTGCTTAAAGTTCATAATATTGTTTCTAAGAGAGATGATCTTACCGGGAGGAAAATACTTAGAGATAAAAGCAACTTTGCCCTTATTCCAAGAATCAATACTATTTTTAGGCAAAGAAGAAAAACCAAGTTTTAGCACGATCTCTAAGCAAAAATGGGAATAGCTTCAATTTAACAATATCATTATCCACATCTTTATTCTTTTACGTATCACATAAATCAACAAAGCTGTTTAGATGGGTAGTGGCATCTTCACTAGGAAGGCCAGAAAGTGGATCTTTCATGACAAGATTCAGCAAAGCAGTATTAATTTCACAAGATTCAGCATCGGTAAGGGGAGCAATCGGAGTGCTAATAAAATCATTATTGTTGGTATTGGAAAAATCACACAATTTAGTATTATCTTGAGCCATCGTAACAAACAATCCAACACACAAGCACACAAAAAGCGAGTGAAAAAGAGACGAACGGAAAAGAGGGCGAATAAAATGGCAAGGGTGAAGTGGGGGAGAGGAAAATGAGAGGCAAATGGGAAATAATGTAATGCGAGGGATAAGAGTTTGTGATGGTACTTGGTATGTCTTGACTTGTGCGTAGATATCCCTGGCAACGGCGCCAGAAATCCTTCTTTCTACCTCTTGGGCACTGCATTGGTTTTCCCTTGAAGAGGAAAGGGTGATGCAGCAAAGTAGCATAAGTATTTCCCTTAGTTTTTGAGAACCACAATATCAATCCAGTAGGAGACTACACGCAAGTCACCTCGCACCTGCACAAACAAATAAGAATCTCGCAACCAACGTGATAAAGGGGTTGTCAATCCCTTCACAGTCACTTACGAGAGTGAGATCTGATAGATATAATAAGATAAATATTTTTGGTATTTTTATGATATAGATTGCAAAATAAAATAGATTGGATACTTATATGATTAAAGATAGGCCCGGGGCCATAGGTTTCACTAGTGGCTTCTCTCAAGATAGCATAAGTATTACGGTGAGTGAACAAATTACTATCGAGCAATTGATAGAAAAGCGAATAATTATGAGAATACTAGGTATGATCATGTATATAGGCATCACATCCGTGACAAGTAGACCGACTCCTGCCTGCATCTACTACTATTACTCCACACATCGACCGCTATCCAGCATGCATCTAGAGTATTAAGTTCATAAGAAGAGAGTAACGCCTTAAGCAAGATGACATGATGTAGAGGGATAAACTCATGCAATAGGATATAAACCCCATCTTTTTATCCTCGATGGCAACAATACAATACGTGTCGTTTCCCTTTCTGTCACTGGGATCGAGCACCGCAAGATTGAACCCAAAGCTAAGCACTTCTCCCATTGCAAGAAAGATCAATCTAGTAGGCCAAACCAAACTGATAATTCAAAGAGACTTGCAAAGATAAACCAATCATACATAAAAGAAATCAGAGAAGATTCAAATATTGTTCATAGATAAACTTGATCATAAACCCACAATTCATCGGATCTCGACAAACACACCGCAAAAGAAGATTACATTGAATACATCTCCAAGAGAATCAAGGAGAACTTTGTATTGAGATCCAAAGGGAGAGAAGAAGCCATCTAGCTACTAGCTATGGACCCGAAGGTCTGAGGTAAAATACTCACACATCATCGGAGGGGCCATGGAGTTGATGTAGAGGCCCTCCGTGATCAATGCCCCCTCCGGCGAAGTTCCGGAAAAGGCCCCAAGATGGGATCTCTAGGGTACAGAAGGTTGCGGCGGTGGAAATAGGGTTTCGTGGTGCTCCTGGATGTTTGCAGGGTATATGAATATATATATATATATATGGAAGGAAGAAGTAGGTCGGTGGAGCAACGAGGGGCCCACGAGGGTGGAGGGCACGCCCCCTGCCTAGTGACCTCCTCGATTGTTTCTTGACGTCCACTCCAAGTCCCCTAGATCACGTTTGTTCCAAAAATCACGCTCCCGAAGGTTTCATTCCGTTTGGACTCCGTTTGATATTCCTTTTCTGTGAAACACTGAAATAGGCAAAAAACAGCAATTTGGGTTGGGCCTCCGGTTAATAGGTTAGTCCAAAAAATAATATAAAAGTGTAAAATAAAGCCCGTTATCATCCAAAACAGATAATATAATAGCATGGAACAATCAAAAATTATAGATACGTTGGAGACGTATCACACTCCTCCCAAACTTTTTGTGGCAGGTGCCAAATATTGTAACGTATTTATTTGGCCAAGTCCCACATTTTATAGAACTCCTTTTGGCAGCTCAAATATTGCATTGCATTTTTCTGTAAAAAGAAAAGAACAAAAGAAAGGAAAAAGGGAAAAAGAGAAAGGCCCCCTACCCCCTGGGCCTAATCCACCCAAGCCGGCCCATCCAGCCCACTCCCTGCGCCGGACACCTCCCTCTCCCTGTTCCTCTGTCCTGGGTCGCTACAGGCTCCGTCCCCGCCGGACCCGCCTCGCCGGCGATGCCCCGGCAGGGATAAGGACACCACGGCCCCCTCTCGGCCTCGTCAGCCCCACTTCCCCCCTCCGCGCAAATATTTTCCCCTTTCCCTCATGCGCTCGCTCCTCCCGAGCGCCACCGTCGCCGTGCGCCGATCGATCCCGCATCCACCGGGCCCCTCCTGCCTCGCCGGTCTGTCCTGGAGCTCCAGCGCCGTCATCTTCTTTGTCTGGTGCCACTGGACCATGCTGGGGGCCGCCGGAGCGCCCGCCTCGACTCCTTCTTCCTCCTCTGCTCCGCCGTCGCCGTGCTGCATCGCCACCGCGGCCACCGCCACCACCTCGCCTCGCCACCATGCCCAACATCTTCGTTGCCATCTTCCACGTCGCCTGACGCCTTCCGTTGGAGCCGGGGTGCTCTACAGCGCTGGATCCCCTTCATCATCTTCCTTGGGTCACCGCCATCTCCTTCGACTCCGGCCACCACCCTGCTGCTACTAAGCTACCACCGGGCCATTGTGCGCCTCCCCAGTGAGATCACGCCCCTCCTCCCCTTCCCCGTGTGCCCGCGCTCCCTCTAACTCGCCTCGTCGACGAAGCCGACTTCGGCCGCCGTCTTCACTAGTGGCCGTGGTCGCTACAGCCCTGGTCCGGCCCGGACACCACCACGGTTTGATGCGCCTCGTCACCCTCGACCGAACGCCCCCCCACGCATCCTGCCTTGCCCCGTAGCATCATCCCCGACGAGACCCGCAGCTGTGCGCCGCCCCGTCCCCCTCCGCCGCCGCCCGCACATCCCAGCGGCCCGCCGCGCCCACATCGGCTGCCCGCCGGTGCCCCGCTGCCCTGCGACGCCTGCTTCGCCTTGTCGTTACCACGCGCATGACCTCGCTCGCCCTGCCCAAGCACCGCCGCGCGCGCCTGCGTGCTTCCCCACTGCGTTCTGCTCTGGCCTGCGCGCAGCACGCCCCGCATGCCTTGATATGACGCGCTCGTCGCGTGCAACGGCGGCCCAGTCCCGCGCCGTGCGTGCACGCGCCCTCCCTCCCACGCGTCCTCGCCACCAGGGCTCGCCTGTTGCTGCACTACAACCCGTCACCGCGCAACGCGCCTGCGGCCCTGCCGCGCCGCCCGCTGCCGAGAGCCGCGCCGCCTCTAGCTACCCGCACCGCTCCTCCCGCACCGACCCATGCCCCGCTGGTCGCCGGTGCCCCGTCGCCCTCTCCCCGGGTGGCCTGGGCGGGCACCCTAACGGGCGGCTCCCATGCCCGGCAACCGCGTGACCACGCCCGCCCCACTAAGGCCTGGGCCACTGACCAAGGGGCCCCATGCCCCTGTGTAAAAAAGGTTAAAAGTGAATATAAAAATTATCTGTTAATTAGTCAATTAATTAAATAGTAAATTAACTAACTTAATTAACCTCGCTTAGTTAGCCTAATGAACTAGTTTAGTTAATTTAAATCTGTTAATTAGTTAGGTCAATTACAAACGGGCCCCACTGCCCTGTTTGACGAGTCAATGGTTAGTGTTGACCGCTGACGTCATGTTGGTGCAATAACCCCATTTTAGATCTAATAATAATTTCAGGAATTGTTTTAAACTTCAAAATTTAATAGAAAATAAACCGTAGCTCGGATCGAAAAACTTTATATATGAAAGTTGCTCAGAATGACGAGACGAATGTTAGGACCCCGATTCCAAGTCACATCGATCTAGCCGGTAACACCTCATATCACTTTGCGGCCTCACGCACGGTATCCCCACGGGTGTCGCCTTACCATGGCTCTCGGGGACCGTTTGCGCCTTTTGGCTCACGTATATGATAGTGTCGCTAGCATCCATATGACAGAGAACCCGGGCCGACATGGCTAGTCGTGAACCCAAAGCGGCACAGACCTATGGGACAGGACATACATGAATCACATCGAGCATGTCGGTCAACAGCGTGTGAATCCGGGCTGTAGCACTGGGCTAACAGGACTCCGGGAACCCGGGCTGTAGCAGGCTAGGCAGAACTCCGGATGTCACCGCGTGACATTTCCCCGAAGGGACAGACATAGGAACGAAGTGAAACACATGCCGGCCAGTCAAGTGTCCTGAGCAGTAGTGCTGGGCTAGCAGGACTCCGGTGAACCGGGCTGTAGCGGACTACTATGGCTCGAGGAGCACTAGACTACATTTCCCCATAAGAAAGGCTGCCAAGGATAAACAACTAGATTGTCGGATCCCACACATACCAAGCATTTCAATCATACACACAATATGCTCGATATGTGCAAATACAACATGGCATCACAACAAAACTCTACAACTCAAGTACTTTATTTAAAGGCTACCAGAGAGCCATACATAACATGTTCATACAGGTAGGGGTCACATGACCCCGACACTCTATAGTCCCTATGAAAGCAAATGCATTAAGGCACAAGCGCTATCAGGAGGAAGCATAAATAATTTCTTCAGGATATCTAGCAACACGATAGATAAAGAGTAAACGAAGGTTCTCTTAGAATCGAGTCGTAGTTCTATCTCCAACAGTGGCCCTCCCACGAGGCCAAGCCATATCACCACCTAGTAGTCGGCAATTAAGAACTCATGCGGACAAGCCTCAAGAGGATCACTGTATAAGACATCCCCCACCTCGGACCCAACGGTAGCGGAGTGTTGTCCTCTAACAACACCATTATAATGTAGACTACACACCGCCATCCATACAAAGCTGACTCATCCTAAGTCCTTACAATGATCCGTCCACATCATGCTATTCTCAAGAACGTATGGAGTAAGCAGCAAGCCCATCTTACCTCTGCGCTACTATGCGCACGAGACACCACTGTAAACAGCATAATCTTTCCGCACATGTATGTCCACTAACTCACCAACACGAGAATACATCCACCGGGACTCTCCTCTCATCTACAGAGAGGCTATTCCTCGTACTCACACTTACGTCTGACATCTTAGCGTAACACTAAACTTGTCTAAACTTACTAGAACCAAGTAGTCCTGACCGCACCACCGGCTCTCGTCGAACTATATGATGTCCTAACCTGCTAGCGGTACCTTCTTCACATCCACGCCTCCTCTCACCTCTGCCGCCACTCCTATCCGCTCTCTCCTTTACACCAATGTACTCGCACCCTCGTACACATCGAACCCTCACAACTAAAGGGTCGTCCACGACCTACCCCGAGACACTCAAAGCGTCTCCTCGTGCCACGTGCGTCTCTCAGTCCTCGCTTGGCAACAATCCATGCCGTGCCCATCCCCAGATCGTCCCCCAACCCACGTCTCAACCAACAGCAATCCTCTATCCCGGCCGTGCCGCCGCATCAAGCTCTCCCCGAACTCTCCGCGAACTGCCTCGCCGACTACAACCACCGCCGTGTATGAACAGCTGCTTCCCACCCAACACCCAACAACGCTCTACCTCCGCATTTCTTACCATCACAGCCAACCGGGCCGTATCTACGACAGTCCCTCCCCACCACTACGGACGCTACCACGGTCCATACACGATAACTACAAACACCAACATACTTAGTCTTGCAACTCACTGGACAGGAATACCTAGATCCTGTCATAGATAATTCCGAGAATCGGCATTGTATTTCAGGGCCACATGCTAATGCCTTATCCTCGCCTGCTCTACTACACCGAGCGACTTGAAGAGCACAACCTACCCCACAGAACTCCGTCATTCCTGAGCGCAGCACGCCTCGATATGCGACTAGCGCACCCCATCGCGACTAACCCACTGTCCTACATAGGCCCATCTCATTCCAACCATTACCACAATCGATCTAGCTTCACACCACAGCTCTCTACGGCTACAGTACTCAACCGTACCATCACTTCCATCTAGGTCCCCCACACCGACCGAGATGAACCGAGAAAACAAACCTCGCAACTGCACCCCCGCCGAGCCGAGTCTAGTACGCACTCGCTAGAAACGACCATTATCACAGGCTCAATCTCAAACTTCCTATCACCTCTTCGGTTTAATCCTCTATGTCTAGTGTCACCTAGGTTGAATCATCATTCCACTGATCAGTCATGATACAGTCATTGGATCACGACCCTACTGCGTCAACTATCACTACAGTTATTAACACCACTAGATCATCAATAATACTAAGTAGTTAAAATGTAGTAGACCAGACACACGAGCCCGATATGGAGTTTCGCTATCAGTTCAGATTATCAACACTGGGACCCCCTGTGACTCACCCCATGGATAGAGCCTCAACTCTTTCCCGCGTTCAAGACTGTACTATTCGGCAATAAAATATTCCTCCGACTGCAATGAATCCATTACCCATCGAATATACGACAACCAAAAATCACTAGAGCAATATCATCATCAGAACTATCAACCAATAAAATTCCAAAAACTATAGATACCCGACACATCAATATATCAAAGCATCTTCAATATGAGTGTCTCTTATTGCCATAATTTCGAAGCACCAAAGGCAGAATTAAGTCATTCCGTGTCACTCTGAAAATTCAAGTGATCTATCAAACCATGAAGCACTAAACATGTACTTAACTATATATATAAGCCCTTTTGATTAACGCTTGTTACATCCATAAGCTAGCAAGGTATTAAAATAGTTTTGTCATGCATGAAACCACTTACAGATGAGCAGGCATAGCAAGGTAGGAAACACATTCAAGGCTCAATCAACTCCTACACATGCTAGTGGGTTTCATCTAGTTACTGTGGTAATGACAGGTCATGCAGCGGATAAGGGTTCAACTACCGCAGCACACAGCAGTTTGAAACGTTGTTGTCTTAATGCAGTAAATGAGAGCAGAAGCGAGAATATGGGATTGTATCGATATGATCAATGGGGCTGCTTACCTGATGGAGTAGTAGTAGGGTACTGCCCTTCAGCTGGATAGTCGGAAATATCCTCGGAGGCAGAACCTACCACGAAAGACACCACAGAATACAATCATCACATGGAAATATGCAACAATATGATGCATGCTATGACATGGCAATATGAGGTGTCCTGCCTAATGCAATGTGAAACAAGTTGGTTTGGGTGCATTTGAATCAAAGATTCAAATGGAAGCTTATGTTCTTAAGCATTATAAGTGTATTAGCTTGTTACACCTAAACAGCAAGGTTAAAGTGTTTTGTCATGGATGAACCCACTATAGGAAAGATTGAATTTTTCTGATCAAATTTCATATATAATTCTTTGCATTTGGAGTTACGGATTAAAAGTTTTGAATTTTTGAAGTTTGTAATATTTTCTGGAATTTCCTGTATAAGAATAAATCCAGTAAATGATTTATTGCGTCAGCATTGCGCCAGAGTGGCGTCAGGGGTCAACAGGGCCGGTCCAGGTCAAACCTGACCAGTGGGACCCGCGTCTCAGTAGTTAATTAACTAACTAATTTTTGATTAGTGCTAATCTAAGTTAATTAGCAGGGCGGTCCCATGTGTCATAGACTCAGGGGAGGTCAACCTGGGCCCACACAAGGTCAAACAGGGTCAAACTCGCCGGCGTTTAGCCGCCGGCGAGGCCAGACGTGGCGGGGCAGTGCGGGTTTTGCACTCTGGCGACCAAATGGACGGCGGAGACCATCTACGTGATGCGGGGAGTGAGCCGCGTCGAGTGGTGGCAATGGGTGGAGCAGGGGTGGCCGAAAACGTCGCCAGCGACGAGCGTTGCGGCTGCCGGAGTTTGGGCGAGGTCGAACTAGTCGCTAGGAGGCACGGCGAGGAGCATGCGGGGTGCTACGGGCTCCTACGAGTGCGTTGAAGACGATGGTGTGCTCGGTTGCGAGCCAACGTGGCTGTGGCCACGACGGTGACGTGCGGTGGCGGCGGTGGGTCCGGCCGAGCTTGGTGCGGTCGCTGCGGTGCTCGAGAAGGTAAATGGAGAGGATGGGGAGGTGGCTGAGCTCACGGGGGTCACGTCGAGGCAGTCGGCGAGGTCGGGGACGAGCTGATGCGGCGGGGACGGCGAAGGGGATCTCTGGTGGCCGGAGTTGGGGAAGACGGGGCCGGGGCGATTCCAGAGCGGGCGAGCGCTCGGGGCTCGGCCTGCTCGAAGTAGTCGACGACGGCGGAGCTCGTGGACACAATGTCGCGGCAGGAGGACGGCGGAGGGCGCGGCTACGATGACGGTGCGGTGGCAGGGGCGTCGGCCATGGTGGGGAACGGGCGAGGGAGAGGTGTTGGGGGCGAATGGAGGGGTCCAGGGGGTCGGGGCGACGACGTGGAGGTTGTCCAGACGTCCAGGGGTGCGGGCGGCAAGCAGGTGGCGCCATGGCGAGCTCAGGCATGCCGGCGTCACCTCCCTGCCTGCCTGGCGGGGACGAAGCAGCTGGCTGGCGCGGGCCAGCACAGTGCTGGGCCGCTAGGTGGGCCGGCTGGTGACTTGCTAGGTTAGTTCCTTTCTCTCTCTTTTTTCTGTTTTATTATTTATTCTGTTTTGTGTTTTGAAATTGTAAAAATACTATTTCATTTAGGAAAACCCTGAAAATATTCAGAGGCACATTTGAAAATATTCTCAACAGCCTAAAATTACTTTCAGGATTATTTGGGCATTTTAAAATATTTATAGGTTTTAAATTGCCCAAATGCAATTAGTAATGAATTAATCCAATGACCTTATGATGTCCTAGAAAAATGTGCACCATTTTTGTCAAAGGTTTTAACCCAAAACAAAAAGGGTGGACTTTTTAGAAGGGCATTTCAGGTTCATTGAAAAAAGTTTTTAGTAAACCCTAGTTGTTCTAGGGGGTGCTGGGGGTTCTGTCATCCCCATTTCAGTTTTCTGGGAAATTAAACATGATGCAACACTCTAATGCATGAACTAGCTAGGGTGTGACAACTCACCCCCACTCAAAAGAATCTCGTCCCGAGATTTAGGATCCGTTGGGAAGAAGGTGGGGTACTCGAGTCGAAGACGATCCTCCCTTTCCCAAGTGGCTTCCTTTTCGGAATGGTGTGACCATTGAACCTTGAGAAACTTGATGTTATGATGTCGAGTGGTACGCTCGGCTTGATCAAGGATACGAACGCGATATTCCCGATAAGTGAGATTATCTTGTAAATCAAGCGTTTCGTGGCCCACTCCACAGATAGGATACGCGAAGCAACGCCTGAGTTGAGAAACGTGGAAGACATCATGAACTCTGGAAAGATGCGGAGGTAGTTCCAATTGGTAGGCAACTTCCCCTCGTTTGGCAAGAATGCGAAAGGGTCCAATGTAACGAGGAGCCAATTTGCCTTTGATACTGAAACGATGGGTTCCCTTTAACGGAGTAACCCGAAGGTAAGCCTTCTTGCCGACTTCATAAGTCATGAGCTTATGTTTATGGTCATATTGGCTCTTTTGACGAGATTGGGCTGTTTTCAATTTCTCACGAATAACGCGAACCTGCTCTTCTGCTTCCTGAATCATATCTGGGGCAAAGAGTTATCTTTCCCCGGTTTCTGACTAGTTAAGAGGCGTTCGACATTTTCGTCCATAGAGAACTTCGAAAGGAGCTTTGCTCAAGCTAGCTTGATAACTATTGTTATAAGCAAACTCCGCGAATGGAAGGCATTTCTCCCAATCCATTCCGAACTAGATGACAGAAGCTCGGAGCATGTCTTCCAGAATTTGATTTACTCGCTCTACCTGACCACTTGATTGGGGGTGGAAGGCGGTGCTAAAAGAGAGATGAGTTCCCATAGCATTTTGGAAACTTTCCCAAAATCGAGAGGTGAAGAGACTTCCACGGTCTGAGTTAATTTCCAATGGGACACCATGAAGAGACACTATTTGGGAGATGTATAGGTCAGCTAACTGGCTAGCGGTGATACTCTCACGAACAGGTGGGAAATGGGCTACTTTGGAAAGACGATCGATCACGACGAAGATAGCATTATTCCCTCTCTTGGTCCTGGGAAACCTAGTAATGAAATCCATACTGATTTTATCCCATTTCCATTCGGGAATAGCCAAAGGTTGAAGGGTGCCAGCAGGCCGTTGATTCTCTGCTTTAACACGACGATAGACGTCGCAACTAGCAATGTATTGAGCAATTTCTCTCTTCATCCTAGTCCACCAAAACCTCTGGCATAGGTCTTGATACATTTTAGTACTACCGAGATGAATGGCGAGAGGGGATTCATGAGCTTCCTTAAGGATCAGCCGCCTCAGGTTTCGTGCTTTGGGAACCACTAAGCGGTTTCCAAAGTATATGACACCTTGACCATCAACGGAGAAACAATTCGCGACTCCTTTCTTAATGTTTCTCTTAATACGGGAGATTCCCGGATCTACCTTCTATGCCTTGATGATCTGATCCGTAAGGGTAGGTTTCGCCACCAGGGTGGATAGGAATCCTTGAGGAACAATGTGAAGGTTAAGCTTACGAAATTCCTCGTGGAGAAGTGGTTGACTTTGTTGTAACATCAGGTTGTTACAATAAGATTTACGACTTAGCGCATCAGCCATGACATTGGCTTTGCCCGGGGTGTAAGTTATTCCTAAGTCATAATCCGAGATCAACTCGACCCAACGTCTTTGCCTGAGATTCAAATCCGGTTGGGTGAAGATATATTTCAGACTTTGGTGATCAATGAAGATCTCGCAACGATTACCGAGAAGGTAATGTCGCCATGTTTTAAGTGCATGGACTACAGCTGCAAGCTCTATATCATGTGTGGGATAGTTTTCCTCATGGAGGTGTAATTTCCATGAAGCATAGGCAAGTACCTAACGATCTTGCATGAGTATGCAACCTAGTCCTTGTCGTGAGGCGTCGCAATAGATAATAAAGTCCTTGGAGAAATTAGGTGGTACCAGTATGGGAGCAGTTGTCAGGCGTCTTTTCAATTCCTGAAAGCTGAACTCGCACTGTGGGGTCCACTCGAACTTTTTATCTTTCTTGAGAAGTTCAGTTAGAGGTTTAGCAACCTTGGAGAAATTCTCGACGAAGCGGTGGCAATAGCTCGCTAAGCCAAGGAAGCTCCGAACTTGCTTGACCATCTCAGGTGGAGTCCAATCAAGGACGGCTTGAACTCGCTCGGGATTGACAGCAATACCCTTACCAGAGATTACATGGCCTAGATAGGTCACTTCTGGCAACCAAAATTCACACTTGGAGAATTTGGTATAAAGGCGATGCTCTCGAAGTTTCGTCAATACCAGCCTTAGATGTTCGGCATGTTCTTCCTCGCTCTTGGAGTAGATGAGTATATCATCGAGGTATACTACGACGAATTTATCCAAATACTCCATGAAGACCGAGTTCATTAACCGAGAGAAGGTGGCTGGGGCATTGGTTAAATCGAAGGACATAACGGTGTACTCGTATTGGCCATAGCGAGTAACAAAGGCCGTTTTGGGAATGTCCCCGTTTTTTATTTTGATTTGATGGTAGCCCAACCTCAAATCCATCTTGGGAAGGACTGAGGATCCAGCGAGTTGATCATACAGATCGTTGATCCTGGGAAGCGGATACTTGTTCTTGATAGCGACCAAGTTCACAGGTCGGTAATCTACAACCATCCGATCCGTTCCATCCTTCTTCTTAACGAAGAGGACGGGGCAAGCCCAAGGAGAGGAACTAGGACGGATGAAACCCTTTTTCAAGGACTCATCGAGTTGGTTCTTAAGCTCGGCTAGTTCTAAGGGTGCCATCTTATAGGGTCTTCTAGAAATTGGGACGGTTCCTGGAACAAGGTCTATCACGAACTCGACATCCCTGTCAGGTGGAACACCTGGCAGTTCTTCTGGAAAGACATCCAGGAAGTCCCGGACTACCGGAATATCTTCAAGGTCTGGAAGGGGGTTGGCATTTAGGGAGTAAAGCTGGCGCTTGGCCACTCGAGTTAAGACATTGACTATCTTGCCCGATGGGTGAGTAAGTTGAACAGTTCTAGTAGAACAATCAATCTTAGCATAATGGGCTAACATCCAGTCCATACCCAAGATGATGTTTATGTCCGAGGACTTGAGAGATATTAAAGATGCAAGGAAGACAAGTCTATCGACAAGAATTTCATTCCCATGGCTTACTCTAGAAGTTTGCCATTTGGAACCCGGAGTTTGAATTACCATGGAAGTGGGCATGTCACAGAATGTCGTGTTATGCAATCGAGCATAGCTCTCAGATATGAATGAATGAGATGCTCCAGTATCGAAAAGAACAGATGCCGGATGGCAATTAACAAGGAGCGTACCAAGGACGACGTTAGGATCATCATGAGCCTCCTCAGCTGAGACATAGTTGACATGGCCACGTGTAGTGGTGGCTGGCTTGGCGTAGAATGTCTTTCCCGCTGGCTTACCACGGCCAACAGACTTTCCAGACTGGTTGGGGTTGTTGTTCTGGGGACACTCTCAACTGTAGTGACCCGGCTCTCCACACTTGAAACATGTCACAACATTGGGGCGTGGAGCAGCACTAGCAGGGGGGCCACCATAGGGTTTAGGGGGTGCAAACTGTTGGTTGGGGCGAGGCACCTCAAAGGATGGCCTCGGAATGAACCTGGGTGGCAGCGCTGTGCTTGGAATCCACAGCCGGCACTTCTGAGATCCAGAGCCGGATGAAGAACCAAAATCATGAGAGTGCTTGCGTGAAGCATCATAGTCAGACTGCCCTGTCTCAGCACTGATGGCTTTATTGACCAACTTCTGAAAGGAGGTGCACTCGTGCAGACGAAGATCACGGCGAAGCTCAGGGCTAAGTCCCTTGCGGAACCTTGCCTGCTTCTTAGCGTCGGTGGATACCTCTTCAGGAGCATAACGTGCCAGATTTCCAAACTCACGCCTATAAGCATCCACAGTCAGTCTGCCTTGGGTGAAATTACAGAACTCTTCCCTCTTACGATCCATGAGACCTTCCGGGATGTGATGCTCACGGAAAGCCTCACCGAATTCAGCCCAAGTAGTGATTTGGCCGACCGGGCGCATAGCCTCAAAGTTTTCCCACCAAAGGCTAGCAGGGCCTTCAAGGTGATAGGCAGCATAGGTAACCTTATCAGCTTCGGCTACGTTGGCAGAACGTAGCTTGTGGGTGATGCTGCGAAGCCAGTCATCCGCGTCGAGGGGCTCGATGGAATGATTAAACTTTGGTGGGTACAACTTGATAAAGTCATTGATTGACACCAAGTCATTTCGCTGATGGCGTGCAGTGTTCTGCTCAATCCGCTCCAGCAAGCGGTTAGTCTCACGCTTGTTTCTTTCTGCCTCCAGCATAACTTCGGCCGGAGAAGGCGGATAAAGCAGATTTTCACCCCTAGCTGCACTGGCTTCCCCCTGCTCCGGGGCAGCAGGGTTGCTGCAGGTGTTGACCATCCTAGGAAAAACAAGACAATGGTTTAGACAAGGATGGCACAATCTTGGCAAGGAAGTGCAGAATGTAATGGATAACATGGAATGCTGAGATGTTCATTGCACGACATGGTAATATAGAAACTGCCATATATATACCATTGGTCATACACATCGTACATAGTTTAGTACAAGCCCAGGCTAGAGTACAACTACAGTGAAAGACATTACATCTCATCGGAGGCATTCCAAGCTCCTATACATTATTTTTCTACACCTCCGGAGCGTGATACACCCCAAGTCGTATCCCACGGGTCACGCAGGACTATGGAGAATACAACTATTACAGTACTAGTGAAACTACTGCTAGCTCAGACGGCTCCGTAGTAATCCTCATAAAAATCACCACCAAAGCCTGGAAGCGGAACATGATCATCTGGGAACAGACGGTCCTGCGGAGCTTGCGGACCATAGGGACTCGGATGTGGCCTTGGTCCCACAAACGGTGGCAGACGGGGACCACGAGGAGGGGTGATGCATCCTACATCACGCCACTCCATACAATATGGCAATCCAGACCGCACAGGGTACAAGTCCCTCAGGTCCATGTATCCTGCCTGCACAGCAGGTGCAAACCGAGTCAAAGTGGCCCAGTGATCAGAACGAGAGTGGAAAAGCCCCATACGCAAGGCCCGATTTTTGCGGCCCTTATCCTCGAGCATCTCGGCGGTGGTGCGGAGTAGTGACTCCTCATGTGTAGAGTCATAGTACAAAGCCTGATAGTACCCCTGTGCTCTAGGGAGTGAGGCTGGCATGTAGCGGAAATCGGTGTTCTGAAGCAAGGCAGTCCTGGCTCGAATGATAGTCATCATTGAGTAAGCTGCATCCTACACAGACATCTCGATAGTAACCCCAAGCCCATAAGAGCAGTGGAGGGGTTCAGTGGCTCCAGGATAAGAGGGATATATCCTGACGGTACAAAGGTACTGGCTCTGGTTGAAGTCTCGGAACTTCTCCTCGACGGTATATTCTAGATACCATCGGTAGCCTGTCTCGACCATCACTCGAACCAACATGGCCGTGTGACCGGGTACATCGAGGCACCGGGTCAGACGAACCACTTGGTTCTGGGAACGGGTGGCCATCTGAAAGCACAGAATAATGCAAAGGCATTAGAATTTCCTAGGAGAAATCGGATAGCATAACGGCTGTAAATGCTCAGAAAAAGATTTGAGACATTCACAACATTTTGCAAAACCACTCAACAACATCATATCAAGGTCCTGGTTCAACTGACAACATACTAAAAGTAGTAGAAACTGTACTGAGGCTTGTAACAACAATCCTATAAGCTACTACAGATTAGTAACATGTGAACCTGATAGAGAGAAGAGAGCCTAGTCCTTAACCCATGTAGAATGAGAAGAGAATGACTCAGATCAGAGGGCATAAGGTAAAGGAGTAAAAGAGCCATACGTTCCCTCCCACAATCAATTCCCCTACATATAACTAAAGCATTTCTAGACTCGACATCGACCAGTTTGGCTCAATGAACCTACAGGCAGTCTGGCTCTGATGCCAACGCTGTCAGGACCCCGATTCCAAGTCACATCGATCTAGCCGGTAACACCTCATATCACTTTGCGGCCTCACGCATGGTATCCCCACGGGTGTCGCCTTACCATGGCCCGGGACCGTTTGCGCCTTTTAGCTCACGTATATGATAGTGTCGCTAGCATCCATATGACAGAGAACCCGGGCCGACATGGCTAGTCGTGAACCCAAAGCGGCACAGACCTATGGGGACAGGTATACATGAATCACATCGAGCATGTCGGTCAACCACGTGTGAATCCGGGCTGTAGCACTGGGCTAACAGGACTCCGGGGAACCCGGGCTGTAGCAGGCTAGGCAGGACTCCGGATGTCACCGCGTGACATTTCCCAGAAGGGACAGACATAGGAACGGAGTGAAACACATGCCGGCCAGTCAAGTGTCCTGAGCAGTAGTGTTGGGCTAGCAGGACTCCGGTGAACCGGGCTGTAGCGGACTACTATGGCTCAAGGAGCACTAGACTATATTTCCCCATAAGAGAGGCTGCCAAGGATAAACAACTAGATTGTCGGATCCCACACATACCAAGCATTTCAATCATACACACAATCTCGATATGTGCAAATACAACATGGCATCACAACAAAACTCTACAGCTCAAGTACTTTATTTAAAGGCTCCAGAGAGCCATACATAACATGTTCATACAGCTAGGGGTCACAAGACCCGACACTCAAGTCATACAAGCATACAAGCACATGCGGAAGCAAATAAGTCTGAGTACAGACACTAGAAAGAAAGAAGGCTTGTCGAACCCTGTCTATCTACATAGGTCCCTCCATGGCCAGAATCACCACCTGGGTGGCAAGTTACTCATCGACGTCGAGGTCTACGTAAAACCCATCGGAGGGGGCGGTGTTGTCGTCTGAAAACAGTAATTAAAGCAACATGAGTACAAAGGTACTCGGCAAGTCTTACAACAGATCCTACTATACATGCTTATTCTCAAGAAGGTAGTGGAGTTATTGCAGCAAGCCATCTTTGACTCTTGGCTAAGCTATCCTACGAGACACCACTGTAAAATAGTTTTCGCACACGAGTCCACTAATCACCAACACAATACTCCACCGGGGATCCTCCCTCGTCATCCTACGGGAGGGCCATCCTCGGTACTCACACTTATCTTGAATCTTTTAGTGGTAACCATTAACTTGTCTATGAACTGTACAGGCAACCAAGTAGTCCTTTACCGCGGACGCGGCTATTCGAATAGATGATGTTAACCCTGCAGGGGTGTACTTCTTCATACAAGCTCTCACCACTTATCGTCGTTTACACGACATGTACTCGGCAACCTTCAAGCGAAAGCCCAACGAGGGTGTCGGCCATGGCCTACCTAAACACTCAAGTCTCTAGTCCAGGTTTATCGCCTATCCAGGTTCCATCCGCAGGGAGTCCGGCTGAGGTTTCCACATACGGCCCCGAACGATGTGAACAGGGTTCCCGAGACACCAAACGGGTGACTCGATACACCGTGCCACAGTGTATCTACCACATCATAGCCCACCCCTAGGGTCAGCGCTATGCACGGGCGCCAACACATAACCTACAAACACTAGAAACTAGTTGCAACTCCTGGACAGAGTACTAGGGTGATTAAGAAGCCGAGAGGGTCCATTGGTTTCGGGACCAATGTATGGTAGTAACTGATTCTTGAATCACACGTACAGATCTCAGTTCTTAGGGACGGCCTCAATGAAACAACCCACCATGTACTCCTACATGGCCTTTCATCGATACCTTTACCAAATCATGTTCAACACATCCCTCACATTACCAACATAATCATTTCACTCTAGCCCATCACCTAGATGAACCAGACCTGACACAACTCTAAGCATAGCAGGCATAGCAAGGTAGGAAACACATTCAAGGCTCAATCAACTCCTACACATGCTAGTGGGTTTCATCTAGTTACTGTGGTAATGACAGGTCATGCAGAGGATAAGGGTTCAACTACCGCAGCACACAGCAGTTTGAAACATTGTTGTCTTAATGCAGTAAATGAGAGCAGAAGCGAGAATATGGGATTGTATCGATATGATCAATGGGGCTGCTTTCCTGATGGAGTAGTAGTAGGGTACTGCCCTTCAGCTGGATAGTCGGAAATATCCTCGGAGGCAGAACCTACCACGAAAGACACCACAGAATACAATCATCACATGGCAATATGCAACAATATGATGCATGCTATGACATGGCAATATGAGGTGTCCTGCCTAATGCAATGTGAAACAAGTTGGTTTGGGTGCATTTGAATCAAAGATTCAAATGGAAGCTTATGTTCTTAAGCATTATAAGTGTATTAGCTTGTTAGACCTAAACAGCAAGGTTAAAGTGTTTTGTCATGCATGAAACCACTACAGGAAAGATTGAATTTTTCTGATCAAATTTCATATATAATTCTTTGCATTTGGAGTTACAGATTAAAAGTTATGAATTTTTTAAGTTTGTAATATTTTCCGGAATTTCCTGTATAAGAATAAATCAAGTAAATGATTTATTGCGTCAGCATTGCGTCAGAGTGGCGTCAGGGGTCAACGGGGCCGGTCTAGGTCAAACCTGACCAGTGGGACCCGCGTCTCAGTAGTTAATTAACTAACTAATTTTTGATTAGTGCTAATCTATGTCAATTAGCAGGGCGGTCCCACGTGTCATAGACTCAGGGGAGGTCAACCTAGGCCCACACGGGGTCAAACAGGGTCAAACTCGCCGGTGTTTAGCCGCCGGCGAGGCCAGACGCGGCGGGGCACTGCGGGTTTTGCACTCCGGTGACCAAATGGACGGCGGAGACCATCTACGTGATGTGGGGAGTGAGCCGCGTCGAGTGGTGGCAGTGGGTGGAGCTGGGGTGTCCGGAAACGTCGCCGGCGACGAGCGTTGCGGCTGCCGGAGTTCGAGCGAGGTCGAACTAGTCGCTAGGAGGCACGGCGAGGAGCGTGCGGGGGTGCTACGGGCTCCTGCGAGTGCGTTGAAGACAATGGCATTCTCGGTTGCGAGCCAACGTGGCTGTGGCCACGACGGCGACGTGCGGTGGCGGCAGTGGGTGCGGCCGAGCTTGGTGCGGTCGCTGCGGTGCTCGAGAAGGTAAACGGAGAGGATGGGGAGGTGGCTGAGCTCACGGGGGTCACGTCGAGGCAGTCGGCGAGGTCGGGGACGAGCTGATGCGGCGGGGACGAGCTGATGCGGCGGGGACGGCGAAGGGGATCTCCGGTGGCCGGAGTTGGGGAAGACGGGGTCGGGGCGATTCTAGAGCAGGCGAGTGCTCGGGGCTCGGCCTGCTCGACGTAGTCGACGACGGCGGAGCTCGTGGACACGATGGCGCGGCGCGAGGACGACGGAGGGCGCGGCTACGACGACGGTGCGGCGGCAGGGGCGTCGGCCATGGTGGGGAACGGGCGAGGGAGAGGCGAGGGAGAGGCGTTGGGGGCGAATGGAGGGGTCCAGGGGGTCGGGGCGACGACGTGGAGGTCGTCTAGACGTCCAGGGGCGCGGGCAGCAAGCAGGTGGCGCCATGGCGAGCTCAGGCACGCCGGCGTCACCTCCCTGCCTGCCTGGCGGGGACGAAGCAGTTGGCTGGCGTGGGCCAGCACAGTGCTGGGCCGCCAGGTGGGCCGGCTGGTGACTTGCCAGGTTAGTTCCTTTCTCTCTCTTTTTCTGTTTTATTATTTATTTTGTTTTATGTTTTGAAATAGTAAAAATACTATTTCATTTAGGAAACCCTGAAATATTCAGAGGCACATTTGAAAATATTCTCAACAGCCTAAAATTACTTTCAGGATTATTTGGGCATTTTAAAATATTTATAGGTTTTAAATTGCCCAAATGCAATTAGTAATGAATTAATCCAATGACCTTATGATGTCCTAGAAAAATGTGCACCATTTTTGTCAAAGGTTTTAACCCAAAACAAAAAGGGTGGACTTTTTAGAAGGGCATTTCAGGTTCATTGAAGAAGTTTTTAGTAAACCCTAGTTGGTCCAGGGGGTGCTGGGGATTCTGTCATCCCCATTTCAGTTTTCTGGGAAATTAAACATGATGCAACACTCTAATGCATGAACTAGCTAGGGTGTGACAACGAATCCGAATACGTGGTCTGTTTGCCTGTCAGATGCCTCTAACTATCTGAACATGGAACATTCCCCCTCCGGTCATCTGTCTCACACAGGTCCGGAACCGGGAAAACATTCCCAGTTGAATTCCCCCTTCACCTATATCGTGTAGTCGTACGTTAGATCACACCCGGCACATCATATTGCCATGTTATGCTTTGTGATGCTATGTTTGCTTTATATTTATTGTTTCTTCCCCCCTCTTCTCTTCGGTAGACCCCAAGACCGATGTTGCCCCTGTGATCAAATACGTCGACGATGACACTTCCTCCTTTTCAACAGAGCTTCCAGGCAAGCCCCCCCCCCTTTGATCTTCCCGATATCGCCCTTTCCATTCTCTCATGCTTGCATTAGATTTTGCTACTGTTATTGTTTGCTCCTATTCTGATGCATAGCCTGTTTTTGTAACCTGCTCTTTATACCTTACCTGCTTATCCGAAACTGCTTAGTATAGACTGGTTAGTGATCCATCAGTGACCCCCACCTTGTCCCAGTTGCCCCACTTTATGTTCGATGGCTCGATCAACGTGATCGACGTCCAGGTCCCGACATCGCACATCACCCCCCCCCTAGTTGTACGACTCTGCAGAGTTACTATCGAGTGCTGAGGGTGACACCTCATACATCACTCCTAATGAGATCTCTGTAGTGTAGCTATTTGGTCATGGTCATCAAGGGTGATTTCCTCCTTAACCACTTCCGATATGACTCTGTCATGCAACCCCTCAAGTGTGAACCTTGAGGGTGGTTCCTCTTACGTTCACCTTGATGATTACATCGAGTGGAATCCACCGAGGGTGGTTCCTCAGGGTTCCCCTTAGTGTTAGACACAGTTACTATGACTTTACACTGAACCATGTTACTAAAGACGGGTCAGCCCTGAGGGGTACCCGCGCGAGCTTAATTGCGAGTGATGTGTAGTCGGGTTGACCTGGAAGGTGCCCGTGAGATACTTACGAGGCGTGGCCGGGCATTCTTAGCCCTTGCCGTAAGTACTCAAGATGGGGCGACGAGGTCACATCTATCGTGAGTCTCTGCTCGTTACCGCGCATTCCTAATCCACTATGATTTGGATATTTTATACGAGGGGCCTCTGGCCTGATAGCACTAACCATCACGTGGGAATTGTATGGGCGTTCTGCATCGTATGCATCGGCCGAAGCTTATTAGACGTCAGCGACTGAGCGGCGCGCGCCGGGTTGGACTGGTAAGCTCCTGCCTTTTTAAGGAGGTAGCTAGGTCTGCTCACTGGCCGCCCATGCAACATGCAGGAGTTCCCGGGGCGATGGCCCAAGACCCCTGGGGGCATAGGTTTAGTCCGACATGCTGACCTCTCTAGTAAGCCTAGGTTGGGTTGCGGCGTATCGTTTGGCCGAGGCCGGGCATGACCCAGGAAAGTGTGTCCGGCCGGAGTTAATCGAGCATGGTGGGTAAGTTGGTGCACCCCTGCAGGGAAGAAAAACATCTATCGATAGCCTGTCCTACGGTAACGGACACTTGGAGTTGTATCCCGATTGGTACAACTAGAACTGGATACTTGAGGTGATAACTGGATAGTATGGCTCTGGGATGCTTTCTCGCAGGGAGTCGAGAAAGGATCTCTGTCCGAGGTTGATAACACTACTACTACTTTACTTTATGCTACTCTTATCTCTTCTGATGCTGCAAGACGCTTGAAGATGCTAGTCTTCGATAGGCTAGGCTTTCCCCCTTCTCTTCTGGCATTCTGTAGTTCAGTCCATAGATACAGCCCATTTCATTTATACCGATGCATATGTAGCTTTGGATGAGTACTCACGGTTGCTTTGCTCCCCTTTTTCCACCTCTTTCCATTCTTCCCGGATGCTGCAACCAGATGGTGGAGCCCAGGATCCAGACTCCACCTTCGACGACGACTGCTACTACACTAAGGGTGCCTACTACTACGTGGAGGCCGCCGCCGACTAGGAGTAGTTAGGAGGCTCCCAGGCAGGAGGCCTTGCCTCTTCGATCGTGTTGCTTTTGTGCAAGCCTTCTTAAGGCATCCCTGTTTAACTCATGTTTGTACTCAGATATTGTTGCTTCCGCTGACTCTTGTGTATTCGAGCTTATGTATTCGAGCCCTCGAGGCCCATGGCTTGTAATATAAAGCTTGTATTATTTTAATTTGTGTCTAGAGTTGTGTTGTGATATCTTCCCGTGAGTCCTTGATCTTGATCATACACATTTGCGTGTATGATTAGTGTATGATTGAATCAAGGGCGTCACAACCCATTAGAGGAAGGAAAAGGGCCCATGTAATCAAATCCCCAAACATCAAATGGTTCAACAGCAAGTGAATAGTTCGTAGGCATTTCTTGACGCTTACCGATATTACCTATTCTTTGACATTCATCACAAGATAAGGTGAACTTACGGGCATCCTTGAAGAGAGTAGGCCAATAAAATCCCAATCGCAATACCTTGTGAGCAGTTCTATCTCCAACATTATGCCCTCCATAAGCTTCAGAGTGACATTTCCGTAGCATTTGTCCCTGTTCATGCTCAGGTACACAATGTCTAACAATACCATCTACTCCTTTTTTATAAAGATGTGGGTCATCCCAAAAGTAATGTCTTAAATCATATAAGAATTTTTTATTTTGTTGGTATGTAAAGCTAGGTGGTAAATATTTAGCAACAATGTAATTAGCATAGTCAGCATACCAAGGAGTACTATGAGCAACATTCATTGTAGCTAACTGCTCATCAGGAAAACTATCATCAATAGGTAGTGGGTCATCGGGCACATTTTCAAGCCTAGATAAATTATCAGCTATGGGGTTCTCATCACCTTTTCTATCAATGATATGTAGATCAAATTCTTGTAATAAGAGAACCCATCGAATAAGTCTAGGTTTAGCATCTTTCTTTTCCATAAGATATTTAATAGCAGCATGATCGGTGTGAACAATTACTTTGGAATCAACAATATAAGGTCTAAATTTATCACAAGCAAACACCACTGCTAAGTTTTTTTCCAGTAGTTGCATAGTTTTTTTGAGCACTGTCTAGAGTTTTACTAGCATAATGAATAACATTCAGTTTCTTATCAACTCTTTGTCCTAGAACAGCACCAACAGCATAGTCTCTAGCATCACACATAATTTCAAAAGGCAAGTTCCAATCAGGTGGTTGAACAATAGGTGCAGAAATTAAGGCTTTCTTGAGTGCTTCAAAGGCTTCTAAACAATTGTATCAAAAACAAAAGGAATATCCTTTTGCAAAAGACTGTAAGAGACCTAGAAATTTTAGAAAAGTCTTTGATAAATCTCCTATAGAAACCAACATGACCTAGGAAACTACGAATACCTTTGATCTCTTTAGGACATGGCATTCTCTCAATTGCATCAACCTTTGCTTTGTCCACCATAATACCTCTTTCAGGAATTTTATGGCCCAAGACAATGCCTTCATTAACCATAAAGTGGCACTTCTCCCTATTCAAGACAAGATTTGTTTGTTCACATCTCTGCAAAACTCGATCAAGATTGCTTAAACAATCATCAAAAGACTTCCCATAAACAAAGAAGTCATCCATGAAAACCTCAACAATCTTTTCACAAAAGTTGGAGAATATAGCAGTCATACATCTTTGAAAGGTAGGAGGTGCATTGCATAAACCAAAAGGCATACATTTGTAAGCATAAGTTCCAAAGGGACAAGTAAAAGTGGTCTTTTCTAGTTGAGAAACAGGTATTTGTGAAAATCTAGAATATCCATCAAGAAAGCAAAAATATGTGTGCTTAGATAATATTTGAAGCATTTGATCAATAAAAGGCAGAGGGTAATGATCTTTTCTAGTTGCTTTGTTTAATTTTCTAAAATCAATTACCATTCTATAGTCTGTAACAATTCTTTGAGGAATAAGTTCATTCTTATCATTAGGAAAAACAGTAATACCTCCTTTCTTAGGGACACAGTGAATAGGACTTACCCATCTACTATCAGCTATGGGATAGATTATACCTGCTTCTAGAAGTTTTAATATTTCCATTCTTACCACGTCTTTCATCTTCGGATCTAACCGACGTTGGTGATCAACAATGGGTTTAGCATCAGGTTCCATATTAATTTTCTGCTGACATAGAGTGGGACCAATGCCCTTTAAATCATCAAGAGTATATCCAATAGCAGCTCGGTGCTTCCTTATATCTTTCAAAAATCTTCCTTCTTCATGTTCTGAAAGGTTAGCACTAATAATAACATGATATATCTTGTTTTCATCAAGATAAGCATATTTCAAAGTGCCTGGCAATTGTTTTAATTCAAACACAGGATCACCTTTAGGTGGAGGAGGACCTCCTAGAGTTTCAATAGGCAAGTTGTGTTTAAGCAGAGGACATTGTTCAAACAAAATCTTATCTATTTCATTTCTTTCATGCATATGTAAATCATTTTCATGGTCTAACAAATTTTGTTCTAGTGGATCAGTAGGAGGCACAACAATAGAAGCAAGACCAATTAATTCGTATTTACTAGGCAATTCTTTTTCATGAAGCTTTCTACTAAACTTGGAATAATTAAACTCATGAGACTCATCACCAAAACTAACACCGACAGTTTGTTTCTCACAGTCTATTCTGGCATTAACGGTGTTCAAGAAAGGTCTACCAAAGATAATGGGAAAAAAGTCATCTTGTGGGGAACCAAGAACAAGAAAATCAGTTGGGTATTTTATTTTCCCACACAAGACTTCAACATCTCTAACAATCCCAATTGGTGATATTGTATCTCTATTAGCAAGTTTAATGGTAACATCTATGTCTTCTATCTCTGCGGGTGCTATGTCATTCATAATTTCTTGATATAAGGTGTAAGGAATAGCACTCACACTAGCACCTATGTCACATAAACCATGATAACAGTGATCTCCTATTTTAACTGAGACAACGGGCATGCCAACAATATGTCTATGTTTATCTTTTTATCAGGTTTGGCAATTCTAGCAGCATCTTCACAAAAGTAAATAACATGCCCATCTACATTTTCTTCCAAGAGATCTTTAACCATAGCAATACTAGGTTCCACCTTAATTTGTTCATCGGGTTTAGGTGTTCTAATGTAACTCTTGTTGACCACAGTTGAAACTTTAGGATGTTCTTTTATCCTAACAGGGAAAGGTGGTTTCTCAATATAAGTAGAAGGAACAACTGGATCAACATTGTAAAGTATAGTTTCTTATTTAACTGGTACCAGCTCTTTGATTTCTTCTTTAATAGGTTGGTGATATTTAAACCACTTCTCTTTAGGGAGATCAACCTGAGTAGCAAATGATTCACAGGAGGAAGCTACTATCTCAGAGTCAAGTCCATATTTAGTGCTAAACTTTTGAAAAGCATCGGAATTCATAAAAGATTTAACACAATCATACTTAAGCTTAATACCTGACTCCTTACCATCGTCGAGTTCCCAATATTCAGAGTTGCATTTAATTCTTTCCAAAATATCCCACCAGAATTCAATAGTCTTCTTCATAAAAGAACCAGCACAAGAAGTATCGAGCATGGTTTGATCATTACGAGAAAGCCAAGCATAAAAGTTCTGGATAATAATTTCTTTTGAGAGATCATGATTGGGGCATGAATATAACATTGACTTAATCCTCCTCCAAGCTAGAGCGATACTTTATCCTTCACGAGGACAAAAATTATATCTATATAATTTCGATCACGATGAACTAGATGCATAGGATAGAATTTTTGGTGGAACTCCAATTTTAAACGATTCCAATTCCAAGATCCAATATCATCGCATAGCCTATACCATGCCAATGCATTTCCATTCAAATATAAAGGGAAAAACTTCTTCATAACTTCATCTCCGGGTAAACCTGCAAGCTTAAACAATCCACAAATTTGTTCTACATATATCAAGTGCATATCAGGATGTTCAGTTCCATCTCCTGCATAAGGATTAGCTGGCAGTTGTTCTATCATGCCCGAAGGAATTTCATATTCAATATTTTTAGTAGGTGCACTAGATTGAGGGGTATCTAATTGTGGTTCCGGTCGAGGTGAAGATACCCCGAAAAAAACCCTCAAAGGATTGTTTTCCATAGTAACAAGTGACAATAAATTTCAGCACACTATATAAATGTTTCGTTACCAAAGGCGCTTCACTCCCCGGCAACGGCGCCAGAAAATAGCCTTGATGACCCACAAGTATAGGGGATCAATTGTAGCTCTTTTCGATAAGTAAGAGTGTCGAACCCAACGAGGAGCACAAGGAAATGACAAGTAGTTTTCAGTAAGGTAATGTCTGCGGGTGCTGAAATTGTAAGTAACGAAGTAATTTGATAGCAAGATAATTTGTAACGGGAAACTAACGATAGTAGTAACAAAAGTGCAGCAAGATAGCCCAATCCTTTTGAGGCACGGTACATGCCAAAACGGCCTCTTATGATAAGCAAAGCGTTCTTGAGGGTACACGGGAATTTCATCTAGTCACTTTCATCATGTTGGTTTAATTCGTGTTCAGTACTTTGATAATTTGATATGTGGGTGGACCGGTGCTAGGTGTTGTTCTTACTTGAAAAAACCTCCTACTTATGATTAACCCTCCCGCAAGCATCCGCAACTATGAGAAAAGTATTAAGAATAAATTCTAACCAAAGCATTAAACTTTTGTATCCAATCGGTCCCTTACGGAATAGCGCATAAACTGGGGTTTAAACTTCTGTCACTCTCGCAACCCATCATCTAATTTCTACTCCACAATGCATTCTTAGGCCCAAATATGGTGAAGTGTCATGTAGTCGATGTTCACATGACACCACTAAGGGAATCACAACATGCATACTATCAAAATATCGAACACATATCAAGTTCACATGATTACTTGCAACATAATTTCTCTCGTGACCTCAAGAACAAAAGTAACTACTCACAAATGATAATCATGCTCAAGATCAGAGGGGTATTAAATAGCATATTGGATCTGAACATATAATCTTCCACCAAATAAACCATATAGTAATCAACTACAAGATGTAATGAACACTACTAGTCACCCACAAGCACCAATCTATAGTTCCGGTAACAAGATTGAACACAAGAGATGAACTAGGGTTTGAGATGAGATGGTGATGTTGAAGATGTTGATGGAGATTGCCATCCCCAAGATGGGAGAGTTGTTGGTGATGATGATAACGATGATTTCCCCCATCGGGAGGGAAGTTCCCCCGGTGGAATCGCTCCGCCGGAGGGCAAAAGTGCTCCTGCTCAAGTTCCGCCTCGAGACGGCGGCGCTCCTTCCCGAAAGTCCTCTCCTTATTTTTTTTCTAGGTCAAATTGACCTATATACCAGAAGATGGGTAGCGGAGGTGGGCCTGGGTGAGCACAACCCACCCGGGCGCGCCTGGGCTCCCTGGCGCGCCCAGGTGGGTTGTGCCCACCTGGTGGGCCCCCTCCGGTAGTGATTTGCTCCAATATTCATCATATATTTGATAAAAAAATCTCCATGAATTTGCAGCTTGTTTGGACTTGTGCAAAATAGGTGGCCTGAGATAGCTTTTCCAGGTCCAGATTTCCAGTTGCCGAATTCTCCCTCTTTGTATATACCTTGCATATTATGAGAGAAAAGGCATTAGAATTACTCCAAAAAGCATTATTATGGATAAAAAATGATAAATAACAGTAGGAAAACATGATGCAAAATGGACGTATCAACACACACTGTTGTTGTGGTGATTATGGAGACTTTGATTGACAATGGAGACTTTGATTGACAATGGAGACAGTGTGTGTACAATGGTGGTAGCACTTTATTTAAAGGTTGTAGTGATGTTGTAGTTAATGCTAGAGTTGGGGTGAAAGACTGCTGATAGGGGATTGGACCCATGTCAGGAAGAGTAGATGGGGTAAGCACCCCGGGAATTTGTTACAATGTAGTGCATCTTCTCGAATGCTAGGGGAATTTTGGCCCCTGGAAAAAATAAGTGTATTCGAGGACCTGCTCTAGCCTCTGAAACCTATGTTGGTTGGGTTTCAGGAAACCAAATAGATTAGCTTTTCTAAAAACTTATATTAAGAATTTAATGGGTAAGAGGAGTTTTAAGTGGAATATCTGCCTTATGTAGATTTTGCTGGAGGCATTTTGGTAGGGGTAGATGCAGATCAATTTGAGATTTTGAGCTGGGTATTAATTTTTTTTCTGTTAGTGTAGTTTTTACTGATAAAAGTAGTGATTTGATGTCTAGAATTTGTACTGTTTATGGGCCTGGTTATGAAGAAGGAAAACATGAGTTTATTTCCGAAATGCATTCATTGTTTTTGAATTGGATTGGCCTTGCTATTATTGGTGGGGATTTTAATTTAGTTATGACATAGGAAGATAAGAGTAATGGGAATGTAGATTTTAGGTGGGCAAAAAAGTTTAATGTGTGGGTGGACAAGTGGTGTCTGCTGGAGATTGACATGTCTAGTAGAAACTATACTTCGTGTAATGATCAAGAGAATAGAGTTATGTCTAAAGCTGAGAGCATTTTTTGCATTACTAGGTTTGATGTTGCGTTTCCCTTAGCTAGCTCTAGGGTGCTGCCTAGAGTAGGAAGTGATCATACTCCAGTAGTTTGGGACTCTGGTGTTGATCAAATGCCTAGGAAAGCTAGTTTCAACTTTGAAAAGTGATGGATAACTAGGCCCGACTTTAAAGATTTGGTAACTAAAGCTTGGGCTAGTAAATATATTTCTAGTAATCCTGTAGATGTATGGGAACATAAAGTTAGTATGTGTAGGAAGCTACCTAGGGGGTGGAGTATGAATATTAAGGCTTTTCTTAGGAAGAGTAAAAAAGAACTTGTGGCGGAGTAGGAGGCGCTTGATATTAAAGTAGAGATTTATAGTTTGTCTCATATAGAGAGGGATAGGGTGGCTAGCAAGAGATGTGGCAAATAGAAGAGATTGAGGCTAGACAGAGATCCAGGGATAGATATATCCTAGAGGGGGGTAGGAACACTGCTTACTTCCAAGCAGTGGCTAACTAGAGGAGGAGAAAAGAGTTTATTCATGTTTTAGAAGGGACAAATGATCATGTTACTGATAATATACGAATGAAGAAAATAGCTATAGATTATTATAGAGAGTTGTTTAAATGGTAACCTAGGTGTGACATTAATATTAGGGTTGATTTCTATAGTGAGACTAAGAAGGTCTCTGGTGAGGAAAATGCAAGCTAGAAGCTAGGTTTTCTGAAGAACAAATTAAGGATGTTGTATTTAGCTCTTATTTAGATGGCTCCCCTTGCCGTGATGGTTTGCCTTTTACATTTTTCCAAGAGTTTTTGGATATAGTTAAGGGAGATTTGATCAAGATGTTTGATTTTTGGTTCGATGAAGACCTAGGTTTATTTAGATTAAATTTTGGTATGATTACTTTGATACCCAAGTAGAATGTGGCTAGGACCATGAATAAGTTTAGACCAATTAGTTTGCATAATTGTTGTTTTAAGATTTTTTTACTAAGGTTTTAAGTAATAGATTAGCACTTATCACAGGTAGAGTTATTTCTGATTTTTAGTCTACATTTGTTAGACATAGGTATATCCTCGAGAGTGTAGTAACTGCACATGAAATTGTACATGTTGTGCATTCTACAGGGAGACAGAGGTTAGTTTTTAATATTGGTTATGAGAACCCATATGACAAAGGTAATCTAGACTTTTTGTATGAATGGTTGGCTCTCAGGGTTTTGCTTCTAAGTGGCTAGTTTGGATTAGAAGTGTAAGCCAAAATGGCTCTATGGGAGTCAAGTTGAATGGTGAAGGGAGTGAATTTTTCCTTATTGGAAAAGGCTTGAGATATGGGGATCCCTTGTCCCACCCTCCTTTTAAACTTGCTGGTTGATGTGTTTTCTAGGATGTTAGTCAAAGGGTCTCAAGTTAGATTGATTAGAGATCTTTGTCCTAATCTAGTTAGTGGTGGTGGTGCTGGGGGTGCAATATGCACATGGTACTTTTCTTTAAGGAATGATAGTAGGGTCTCTCTTAACCTGAAAATGGATTCTAACCTGCTTTGGAAAATTTTGCTATAATTCCGATCAATATGGTAGCTGGTGAGCTAGACATTTTTCTAGAGATTTTTATATGTATCACCTGTGATTTTGTAACGCCTCATCCACAGTCACCCATTCCTGACCATTATGTCTGGCAGGATCTAGACTGACCCCATAAACCAACACTAATTTTCCTGCGCACTTTATCCTAATTCGTGCGCACTCGGGATCAACTTCTCAGTCGGCCATTCATCTTCAAATCGCTCCAAGCCAAACATGCTTAACTTTGAGGTTCCTTTTGGATGGGCTTCCAGAAAATAAGAAATTACTTATTGATTCCTATTAACCCAGGCTCTCACATACACACCCACTCAGAAAAATTGATGTCCTCGTCGGCCCATATGAACTTTCCCTCCTCGCACGCATCTGTGCGTCCATTTACATTTTTTTTGTTTCTTCAAACTTCCAAAAAGGGCGTGTGTGGGATTTGGTCTCTAGACCTCATGTTTCACAATGGTAACCACCACGGACACATCATCTTTCGTGGCTAGGTATTGTTTTTCTTCTTTTGTTCTATGTCAACTTGTAACACTAAAAAGACGACTCTCGTTTTTCTTTTTTTGGACCGGTTTTTGTTTGTCTTTTCTTTCTTTCTCTATTTCTATTTCTTTTTTCATTCATTTTTTTCTTTACTCTTATATTTTTATTTTCCAAATTGCATGAATTGTTTTTCAAATTCAATGATCTTTTTGGTCAAAGTCGATGAATATTTTTGAAGAGGATGAACTTCCTCAAAATTGATGAACTTTTTTCAAATTTGTGTTTTTTCAGAATAGATATACTTTTTTAAAAAATTGATGAACTTTTTTGAAAATTGGTGAACCTTTTTCAAATTCGATGCATATTTTTTTCAAAATCAATGATCTTTTTTACGAAATCATTGAAATATTTCCAAAATTGATGAACTTTGTTCATTTTTTGGTCTTTTTTCCAAAATCAATGAACTTTTTTTTAATGGATTAGTTTTTTTTCAAAAAATTTGTGAATGTTTTTCAAAATTGATGAAGTTTTTTCAAAAAATTTAACCTTTTTTAAAAATTGATAAGGGCTTTTTCAAAATCAATGAACTTTTTTGAAATTCATGAAACTTTTCTAATTCATAAACTTTTTCTAAACTAGATGATTCCCCGCGCGTTGCTGCGGAAAATATTGCATAAAATTGGTGTTTTATTCACCGTATTGGCTCTTAAAAGGATCAAGAGAACAATGATTATGATTTGACAAAAATATTTAAGAATGATACATGACTATAATGGTATAATGAATATGTGCACATGCATAAATTCCATTGGACTCGTATCAGCTAAATTCAGTATTCTCCAGAGGCCAACAGTTAAACCTGGACTTGATGGCGGTTGTGGCAGCTATACTGTGCATGTCAGTCATACTTGTGGCAGCTCGAGCCCAAAGGCAGCCAAGAAGAAACCATCCATGTATGGAACGAACGTCTACAAACAAAAATGAAGCGGCTTAATTCATTCATCGTCAATGTTACATCTGGATAATGGAAGATTGGCACTCATACATCCATGTGACAAATAAACGTGATGTTAGCTCAGCTGGTTAAAAATTTAAAGAATGAGAGGCATGGCAAATAGTTCAACTCAGTTGGTGACCCAAAGGGATAGATCTAAAAGACAATGCAATATGTATCTACTATATCATCGAAGTTGGGTTTCAACTGAAGATGAAGTCCTTTGTTACCTGGCTCTAAAGTCTAGCTATGAAAACTGGACCAATGTAACCAAAGGCAATATGGCTGAAATATATAATGTGTAACAGCATAGAAGTAGGGGATGATAATCCACACCAAACGAAGGAGACGTGAGAGCTGTATAAAAAGTGCTAGTTGTAAAGAAAACCACAATTAGTTCCTGATAAGAAAGCTACAGTAAAGTACGAACTTTGAAAAAATATCCATCAAAAATATATAAAAGAACATTAGTGAGCTGATGCCTTGCGGGTATTGTTGTAGGTAAAACCGTTGTCGTCCAAATATGCTAAGCTTGTATGAATAAGCATAGCAGAGAAATGAGACCAGATTCCTTTATAACTATTCAATATCAGAAATAGAGCGGACATTAGCTGAAATATTTTTCTATCAATTCAAGATACTGATAAAAGAAATGTCAAGAACATGCTTTAACAGATC
Source organism: Triticum urartu (assembly GCF_003073215.2). Lineage (NCBI taxonomy): Eukaryota > Viridiplantae > Streptophyta > Magnoliopsida > Poales > Poaceae > Triticum > Triticum urartu. The sequence continues at coordinate 288,454,354 of NC_053026.1, forward strand.
TTTTTACTGTCGGCCAGCAGGCAGAATTTTTCAGGCTTGTCACTTTGGCAAGATATATAGCGAGCTCCTCAAAATAACAGCTATCCAAGTCTCAAAAGGTTGATGGGTTGATTAGTTAAATCCACATCAAGGCATGCACAAATATCTGGGGTAGTACAGAAGCACTGAACAGGACAAACAATAGTCCACGCGCTGAAAATAATAGATTATTATACAATGAGATGAACAAACTATACTCCCATGCTCTGAAAACATATATAGTGAGATAGTAATTTACTGTTCTATTTTTCGGAAGACTGATATAAGATGTAATAGAGATGAACTGATATATAAAGTTGTAGCTGCAGGTGAGACAAAAGTGTGTACCTACATCCTGAGGAAGAGGCAAAGGTGTCTCAAATATTGGGAGTCCGGCCGTGGTCCGCCACTGCGCCGTTCCACTTTATCCGAACAGACCGGCCAGTTAAGCTCCGACTACTTCGTCCAGCTCGCTGCCGCTGAAGAGGGCTTCTTCTACCTCACAAGTTCTGGAGTTTAGATTCATCTGTTGCAAGTCGATTTGTGGTAACCAATCTACTGTTGGGTGATTATCACCAAATGAATCAGCATAGACACCCATCGCTAGACTAACCGAAAGGAAATAAGATGCAGAAATCGAAAATCCAAATCTGACTCCACAGATTTGGAGCCCGAGCTTCTCCCACACATTCAACGCAATCGATGGAGAGAAGATGGCGGCATGGCTAGCCACTTCTCCAGGCAGGGCACGGCGACGCGCTTAGGATCCGCTCCGCAACGGTAGATCGTCGGCATCCATGTGCCCCGCGGCAAGGCACACAGAGGCGGTAGAAGGAGGAGAGGGTGAAGGCGCGTTGCGCCGCGAGGCAGACGTCGGTGAGATAAGGTCGCATGGAGGGATATATAGAGAGAGTGGAGATGCGCCTGGTGCGTGGTGGTGGATTTTTATGGTTCATGATGAGGAGTAAAATCATGATGCATGGAAGAGGAATGCTAGACTCGTTCTTCAATTAGGCTGGTTGTAATGGGAGTATTATATACTAGTATCATGCATATGATATTAGCGTGTGATACTATCTCCGTAATGCATAGTATCATAAGTTAGTATTTTAGATTGCCTTATTAATTATCATGCATGACATAAACTAGTAAAATATTTAATATGATACGGTATCATGATATGATACTACATCCTCTCTTTCCTCATTTAGTTGTATGCCACATCATTCAAAAAGTCTAGTTGGCATGCATGATACTACTTATGATACTCCCACTACAACCAGCCTTAGGCTAGCCATAGTGGGGTAACTTAGGTAGTAACTTAACACATCCCAGACAATTTTGCTTATGTGGCCAGTATTTAATGAGGAGAGAGGTGTTTGGAGTAACATAATATGTTACTGTAACATAGCGCTTTCCGAGGTAAAATGAGTCTATAAGACAATAAATGAAACAATCTATGACACTACTACTAAGATACTTTGCATTATGAAGGTAGTAACTTAGACTAATGTCATATGCATGACATTAGTATAAATTACTCCCCACTATAACCAACCTTATGAAAGGAGAAAGAGCAATCCTTTCGGTGACCAGAAACAACAACACACGGATGAAAGAATAACGGTGCTGCTAAAAATCAGTCGCGAAGTCTCAGTTGAGTCCCCTAACCATTGGATATTTTTGGAGTTTTAAGATCTGTGTGCTCTATTTGTTGGATGAGAACCGGCCCATGTAGGAGGCAGCTGGCTTGTTTTTGTTTTTTTGTCTTATATTCGTGTCAGAGGGGCCTGGGCAGTACATGTGATGGGCTTGCCGCAAAATAGAATAAGAGTTCTTTTTTTTGGCGAGCGAGAATAGGAGACCGTTCTTTCTATTTGTTTGCTTGTTTTTTGGTCTGCAAGTTTCACTGTAGCCCATATTTTTTGTCACGATATACACGCTAACTATGTTTATTTCAAAGGTAGGTATGTATATCATATGAAACATATTTTTATTTTTTGTATATCTTTTCTTCATATTTTTTATTTTGTTTTGTTCATATCGTTCGACATGGTATTTTTAAAATAGAGGATTTCAGATTTAATTTTTTTTGCCCGTGTCCCTTGTCGCGTTGATTATTTTTCTCGACTGTATTTTTATTTTATTATTTATTATTTTCTATTTTATTAAAAATTTAAACATTTTTCGGCTTTTGTTTTAAATATTTTTTTATTTTGAAATTTGTGATCGCTCAATTGCTCCCTACTGCAGTTGCATGTCTCCAATGCGACTGCAACTCAGCGGTGTTTTGTCAGGGGTGAGGGGCATAGTTTCATGTCTATCACTAAACATGCAACGACAAGTGCCCCGCCTCGATTACAACTGTATATCTTCAACGCGACTGTAACTATATGGTGTTTCATCAGGGGAGGGGGTAGTTGGTACGCAATTGCATGTGTACCACTAGGCATGTAACTATGTAATGTCTCGTCAGGAATGGGGTAGTTGCATGTCTGTCAATATCCTTTTTTTTTGTTTTTTATGCGCTCAAGAGAAGGCGTATGAAGCATGCTTGAACTGTTGCAAACATAAGAGTAAGTGTAATGATTTTGGCATCTATGTATGGGAGTTTAAAAACGCAGCGCTAACTCAGCAAATCTATTTTTTAATTTATATTTTTAATATATTTTTTATCCTTTTTAAGTTATTTGTTATGATTTTTTTTTCTTTTTTGTGTGTCTTCAATAAAATAGGTTATAAAATGCAATGAAAGTGGTCATTCCAACAACGATAACGGGAGAGAAGCTCACATTTTGAGGCCAATTCATGATCGTACACTGCAAAGTTGCACAAGGTTCCTCAACAAAGTGTAACATATGGAAGATGGTGGAGAAGCTTACTTACAGACTGTATCTCGGTAAGGGTCAGCTAGTGTTCTTCGGGTGGGCGGCGAGAGATGGTAAAGTTGTCTGTCTGATACTAAGCATGCACCTACAAGTGTCGTCCTCGACTGCAACTATCTTTGTTTTATATTTTGTCGAAGGGGCAGCGGAAGAGGGGGCGGGCCAGTTTCATGTCCGACACTAGGCATGCAATTGCAAGTGTCGCACCCGACCGAAACTGCATGTCTTCTAGCCCTACCGCAACTGAACTTTTTTGTTCTGTAGGAGGGGCGGGCCAGTTGCAAGCCCGACAACATCCCCTTAACCGCAAGCGTCGGACCCGACCACAACTGCTTGTCCCCCAACATGGTTGCCACTAGACCTTTGTTTTGTCCAAGAGGGCGGGCCAGTTGCATGTCTGACACTATAAATGCAACTACAAGTGTCGCACCCGACCGCAACTGCATGTCTTGTAATCCGGCCGCAACTGGACTTTTTTCTGTCAGAGGGGGCACCGCTAGAGGGCGTGGGCCAGTTGCAAGCCCGACAACAGCCCCGCCACTACAAGTGTCGCACTCGGCCGCAACTGCAATGTCCCCTAACATGGTTGCAATTGGACCTTTGTTTTGTCCGAGGGGTGACGAGAGAGGGGCGGGCCAGTTGCATGTCCAACGCTAGGCATGCAACTGCAAGTGTCACACCCGACCGCAACTGGATGTCTTGTAACCTGACCGCAATTGGACCTTTGTTTTGTCTAAGGGGGCGACAGGAGAGGGGCGGGCCAGTTGCATGTCCGACGCTAGGCATGCAACTGCACGTGTCACACCCGACCGCAACTGCATGTCTTGTAACCTGATCGCAACTGGACCTTTGTTTTGTCGGAGGGGGCAGCAGAAGAGGGGCGGGCCAGTTGCATGTCAGACACTAGGAATGCAACTGCAAGTGTCGATCCTGGTAGCAACTACATTTTTTCAACACGACCGCAAATTAGTGGTGTTCTGCCAGTTTTTTTATGAAAAAACTATTGCACGCCATATCTCAACTATAACTGCATGGTGTAATATGACCCACAACTACAAGGGATACCAGTACCAGCAACTAGCCGCTCCCTACACCTTCATTATTTTCTCAAATACACATCGATTATTTTAAAAATACATTTTTATATTTTTAAATAAATGGTGAATATTTTTTAATATTTTTGAATATTTTTGTAATTACACAACAATTTTATCAATACATGGTGGGCATTTTTGAAATGTACAAACACTTATAACAACGAATGCAAAAAAGTGCTTCCTTTTTTTTGGTGAACATGTAACTAAAAATGAAATTTAAATAAAAACATTGAACAAACAACAGGAAAAATTAAATCAAAGAACCCAGGACATAGAACAAAAAGCTAGACAACACGCAAAAAAGAAAGGAAACTAAAACCAGACACGGGAAATCGTACAAAGAACTAGCGTCACACTAGTGGCCCAGAAAAATCACATGGCATAAAAAGAACGCTGGTGCAAAAGAACGAACAATAATAAAAGACAAAAACATGGGCCGGCCCAGCAAAAACAGGAAAACACATTAAGACTCGATGAGGAAACAAGATGGGCTGGGCTATAAATTGGATGACGTCACCCGACTGTGACTTTGCCAAGTCTCAGTCGACTGATGCTTAGACAGATCCAAAGAATAATTGCATCATGGGATTTTCTTTTTGTTAAAGATTTGGTGACATGGCGATTGCTGATGTGGATGTGCTGCATGTCAAGAGAAATCATGTAGTGAGGATGAACTATTTAGATATTATAGATTATAGATTGGCAAACCTTTTTTCCCTAATTTGTGAGGTTTTTCACATCCGCGAGCATTTTTTGTTTCACACAATTCAAAATACCAGAAAAAATGTTCCTATTTTTTCTCCCTTGGCCAATAGATTTCTATAGAACGAGTGGAAAAAAGGCGAGTTGTGCCCCTATCCCGCGTGCGAATGAACAAACAAACGAATGAGAAGTGTGAGTCTTGGCGATTCATGGGCCGGCCCATGCCTGCGTGCCCCTGTGCGCTGTAACAAATAACTGGCGCTTGGCGCGTGGTATAAGAGATCCCCTGTAATGCTTGAGTGGGAGACCTCCTATACCATATATTTTTAAATACATGATGGAGATTTTGTAAATACAACATGACATAATATGATGTGCAAGAAAGATGTTTTAAATACACTATTAGCATTCACTTACATATATAATGTATTTTTTAGTTTAAGATACACGATGGATAGCTTTTTAAGTATGCGGCAACCATTTTTTAATATATAAAGAACACATTTTGGATACACGGTAAACATGTGCGTCCCATCTCCGCCGCCGAAATCTCCTCCTGGCAGGCCATCTCAACGTCCTCACCTGTTCATCTGGTAGTTCTCAGACACGGCCATCTACTGCATCTCAGTAGAATGTGCAATATTTTTTTAGATGAACTAGAATGTGCCAGGTTGGTGGAAATATTTTGATTTGTTTGTGAAATTCCCGATGAATAATTGACACTTGAGCTTTTGGTTCAATTTCAGTTCAAATTTGTTTTACCTGTTCCATGGAATGGTCCAAATCCAATTGAAAATTTTGAATGGTTGAAATTGGAAGAGAAGAGTTTACATAATTAAGCCCAATTCAGCCTACCAAACAACATTTGTCATGTATAGCATCCCTCGTGCATCCATATCATGCAGCCAACCAAACCCACAGCTCACTCCATCTTTGCATCCAATCAAGCAGGCTAGTCTCACCCAGGATGCCGATGCAGGCTAGAGCCACCCAGGCAACCGAATACGCCCCAAGTGTGCCAGCAGACCCGATGTGCTAGGTTCCTTTTTTTATTTCTTAAACTGCAAACCTGAAAGAACACAGTTGTTTCCTGTTTGGTTTTCTTTGTCTCTTCTTTTTCTTTTCCTATTTTTGTTTTCTTAAACGGTGAACTTCGTTAAATTTGTAAAACAACAAAAATTGATGATTTTTTTTTAAAAATTGTGAACCTTTTATTGAAATTGATGAACTTGTTTTCAAAATTGATGTACTTTATCTAAATTTCTGTTAACTTTTTTTTAAAAAAAAAATCAATGATTCTTGTTTAAAATTGATGCAAAATTTCAAAATTGTGAACTTTTTTCACAATTGATGAACCTTTTTGCAAATCTATAAAAAATCAAAATCGATGAATATTTTTCATTTATGGGAAGGTTTCAAAGAATTGATGAAGTTTGTTTCTAAATCCATGGATTTTTTTCAAGTTTGTGAACTTTTCTTCAAAGATAATGTGTTTTCTTCAGTGTTGCATATTTTTTTGGCATTTTTATGAACTTTTTAGATTCGCAATATTTTTCAAAATTCTCTTGCTTTTTCTCAAAGGGATGAACTTTTTTACAAAATCTACAAACCTATTTTTATTTCAGATTTTTTCCATTTTTTTTAAAACAGTTGGTTTTTTCTTCCAGGCCAATAGCACAAAAGACAAAAGAAACTAGCGAGCGGCCCAGCGAACAAAGCTTGCGACAGAGCAACTGGAGCGAGTGAGGGGCATGCAAGCGAATTCACGTGGAGAGTGCCAGCTGCGCAAAATAGGAGGGGAGATATACAGTAAAGCAGGGCTCATTGACGACATATGGAGCGATTATACATGAGATAATAGAACACTCTACTAGTTTTACTGCTTGTAACATAACCCATGAATTTAGGAGGTAGAACACCCATGCTCACAATCTCGCTAAGCATACATTATCACTTGGTTTTGGCCATTATGTTTGGTTTGGGCAACCTGATGACTTACTCTTTATACCTATAAACATTATGATTTGAATAAAGCTTGGCAAGTTTGTCTAAAAAAAACTGCGCGAAATAGGAGGCTAGATATACAGACTTTTTTGCATCAAAATGCATATAACGCGGGGCAGGAGACGTGAGTGCCACTTACGTTTTTTTGGCGATTTCTACTATTTTTCTATGTTTCTTGTTAGTTTTCTTTTCTATTTTATTATTATTTATTTTCCTTTATAATAGGTTTTGGACGTAAATAGAAGAGAAAAGTAAAAGTGTTGATGAAAAAAAATAGGGAGGAAAAGTCGCTTATAAACGATGCCACGATCTTTGATAAGGGATAAAAAGCCCTCAGGCTTGCTTGTAAAAAAAATGAATGTGTTGTATCATCTAGCCCGCCCAGCCCAGCCAGCACGTTATGTCAGCAAAAGACAAATAGGATTCCACGTGGGACACGATATAGCCATTCTCCTATCTGCCGCATATCTTGAGAGTCAAAAGTTAGAGGAAATGCATAGGCTACCCTCCGTTAATGACTTCATCTTTTATTCACGATAATTACCAAAAACATTGTAAGAATAATAGGTTCTTTCGAAAATGTTCAAAAAATATTGTTTATAATGAGTTTCAATATTAAAACCTATGAATTATGAAAATAAAAAATGAAATACTTTCATCGTGTATTTTGAAAATATTTATCGTGTTTTAGAAACATGTTCATCACAAATTTAAAATGTTTACCATGTACTTCAAAAGATGTTCATGCATACACAATATTATTTATTTCTAGAAGCAAGTCAAAAGAAAATAAAAATAAGAAAGTAAAAAAATCATGTATTTAAAAACAAGTTCATCGCGTAGTTTGAAAAAAGTTCATCTATTGTCGGAGTAATTGACCACGGGTAGCCTTATCAGCCCCATAGTATTTCAAGACATCAGGGCTGGCTGCGCCCCTCAAACCCTCCGGAGAAAGGCCGACTCCTAGGGCCGGCTGGTTCAGCTAGCCGGCTGCCAGAAGGCGGCGTGCTCCCAACAGGCGGCCCTGGAAAGACGGCATCTAGCAGGTGGCCCCGGCGCCCCTCTTAAAGTTTGTACCCATTTATTACGAAGAGACGGGGCGTGGCTACAGTACAAACCTGCCACCCCCGAATCCAGGGCGGAACGTGGCCACAGTGCTGATGTACAAAGCGGACACCCCTCACCCGGCACGACACTGTTGCCACGTAGCATGTGACATCACCTACGTCAGAGGAAGCCATGCTCCCACGATGGGCGGTCGGTACGGCCCGCAGGCGGCGGGCCCTACCTGTCCGCGAGCCACCAGAAGACGACGAAATCCTAGCAGATGGCGTCAAGGGCGGGCCGACTCCTAGCAGGCGGCCCTCCCTCCCCTCGGAGTCTGCGCACCATTAATCCGATGAGACGGAGCGTGGCTACAGTGAGCGCCCGCCAGGCGGCGGGACTGTAGCCATGCGCCCTCCGACAAAGCCTCTGTCATCAAGGGTGAGGGTATAAAGCAGTCAACATGGCCCGCAGGCGGCAGGCCCTACCTATCGGTCGAGATCACGGCAGTTGGCAGGACCCATCAAGCGGTGGGCCCTAGTAGCTGGCGGAGAAGCCGACGCCCAGAGACACTGACGGACGGGTCTAATTACCATTGTACCCCTGGGGGTAGGCCTATATAAACCCCCTAGGCTCACCCATGCAAAGGGTTCAGAACCCTAGCCATCAAAAACACACAATAGAAGAAGAATATAGAGCTAGCCTTGCCCTTCTTCCTCTTCTAGCCGGAACAGCTCAAGGAGCACACTTGCAGCTACTCTATTGATGATAGTCATCATGCCGAGACCCCGAAGAGCAGGACTAGGTGTGTTATCTCCACGGAGAGTCCTGAACCTGGGTAAACCTCATAGGCGTTCGTGGTCACGCTCACGCCCACTTCTAGAGCCCGGCCACGTACTCTTGTCCCCCTCCATGATAAGTCACCACATGGCATATGTCGCTAGATATCCCCGACATTTGGCGCCCACCATGGGGCTAGGTGCACCGTCATCCGGAAACACGTTCTGGACGGGAATCCTCTTCCTTCTTGGTGAGCGCAGCCAGCCCGGCACGCGTGATGGCGTTTGCGTCAATGCGTTGCGCGGTGTGGAAGCCGCTTGCGCCGCAAGCTGCCTCGCTGATCTCATCGACGGGATCCGCCTCTCCGACGAGCCCGCGCCCGATGCGGGAACGACCAACTCCGAGAGCTGCCTCGTCGACCTCCTCGGCAAGCTCCACATCGCCAATGAGCCTGCCTCCGACCTGGAGTCCGTTGGCTCCACCGACCCGCCTGTCGAGATGCTCGTCGACTTCGACGTGGCATCCACTGATGCCTTCCCTGACGATGTGATGATCATCGATGACCCACTCTCTCCTGCGGTCAGCGGCACCGATGCCAGCACCGTCACGGAGGTGCTGGTCACTAGCCATGACGGAACCTTTGACGGGGCCGGCCAGGACCCGCTGCAGGCGACAGTGCGGGGTCTGTCCGCTCCCATAGCGGTGGGCGCCAACGGTGCGGCACTAGAAATGTTCCGCATCTCGCTCCTCGACAGCGCCAACAAGTTGGCGGACATGAGGCGCCTCACCGAAGCCTACCAGCACGAGATCGACCGCGCTGTGTGTGGCACGCAGGCTGGTGGCGAACCTAGCCGGGTGGGCACGGTCCGACAACGCGGCGCGGCCATCGCCAGCATGCTGGGAGCCGACCGCCCGGTCTACGCCACTCTGATGGAGAACTTACGCACCGCCCAGGCGGCGGCTGACGAGCTGGACCACCTAGAGGGCGACGAGCACCGCTGCATGACGGCACGCCTCCAGTAGCTCCTCGACACGGCAATCGCGTAGCTGGAAGCTGGCCGCCGCATGGTGGAACCCAGAGTGCAAGCCGAAAACCACCCCCTCGCCGGGAGCACGGGGCGACCTCCCGGTCCCCGACAGGTGGCGCCCGCGATCGGCGAGACCAAGAGTCGGCTGCTAGCCGCAGTCGGACATGGCGCACCCACATCACGATCGAGCGCGACCAAGACGGCCGCCCACGAGTAGTGGAACAGCGGGGCGATCGTCTGCCTCCCCCGCGCAGAGAGAGGCGCGCCTCCCAGCCTCCTGTTGAGCATCTGACTCTTGGAGGCCGGCTAGGCCCCCGTGAAGGAGTCGGAGAGAACGATGCCTGCCACCGGATCGACCGACTGGCTCGGTCCCTGGCGGTAGAAGAAGATGCAATCGGCCCTCCTTGTTTTGGCCCTCGCATTCGCGACGAGCCCTTCCCCAAAGGGTTCTCGCTTCCTCGAGATACGCCCAAATACAACGGCTCCGTGAAGCCGGAGCATTCGCTGGTTGACTACTCCACAGCCGTCAGCATAGCAAACGGCAACAAGCGTGTTACCGTGAAGTACGTTCCGCTCATGCTCCAGGGCACGACCCGGACATGGCTGAACAGCGTCAAGCCCTACAACGTCAACAGCTGGCTGGACTTCGCCGATGTCTTCATCCGCAACTTCACCAACACCTACAAGCGGCCACCCAAGCCTTGCCAGCTCTCCATGTGCGTCCAAGGCCCGACTGAGTCCACCCGCGACTACCTGACGCGCTGGGCTAAGCTGCACAACTCCTGCGAAGGGGTGCACGAGGTGCAGGCCATAGAATACTTCACCACCGGGTGTAGAGAAGGCACCTTGCTCAGGCACAAGCTCCTCCACGACGAGCCAGCCACACTAGACGAGCTGCTGATCAGAGCGGACAAGTACGCCACGGCCGACTCCTCCATGAAGTCGGAGCTTTGGGTGGAATCGTCCGGGAAGGTGACTCCCCCGGCTCCTCAAACGCCGGCTGGTGACTCCAGTCGGCGACAACAGCCAAACGACAACAAGCGCAAGGCCGCGCAGCCGGCTTCCACTAGCCGGCAGGTGGCAACAGTCGAAGACCAGCAGCTGGAGGGGCAGCCCGGCCCCAAGCGTCATAAGGGCGGCAAGCCTTCTTGGTTGCCCGCCTTCTCCTTCGAGCAAACCCTTGATGTTCCCTGCAAGTTCCACAGCGGCGCAAAGCCGTCCAACCACACCACCCGGAAATGCCACTGGCTCACCAGAATCGCCAAGGGCGAGGACCTGCCTCCTCCGCCTGCCGGCCCCCCGGCTCCGCCTCCTCAGCAGCCGGCATCCCAAGGCCAATGCCACTGATGTCTACTACACAACCTTCTTCTTGTAGACATTGTTGGGCCTCCAAGTGCAGAGGTTTGTAGGACAGTAGAAAATTTCCCTCAAGTGGATGACCTAAGGTTTATCAATCTGTGGGAGGCGTAGGATGAAGATGGTCTCTCTCAAACAACCCTACAACCAAATAATAAAGAGTCTCTTGTGTCCCCAACACACCCAATACAATGGTAAATTGTATAGGTGCATTAGTTCGGCGAAGAGATGGTGATACAAGTGCAATATGGATGGTAGATATAGGTTTTTGTAATCTGAAAATATAAAAACAGCAAGGTAACTAATGATAAAAGTGAGCGAAAACGGTATTGCAATGCGTTGAAACAAGGCCTAGGGTTCATACTTTCACTAGTGTAAGTTCTCTCAACAATAATAACATAATTGGATCATATAACAATCCCTCAACATGAAACAAAGAGTCACTCCAAAGTCACTAATAGCAGAGAACGAATGAAGAGATTATTGTAGGGTACGAAACCACCTCAAACTTATCCTTTCTAGTCGATCTATTCAACAGTCCGTAGTAAAATAACACGAAACTATTCTTTCTGTTTGATCTATCCTAGAGTTCGTACTAGAATAACACCTTAAGACGCAAATCAACCAAAACCCTAATGTCACCTAGATACTCCAATGTCACCTCAAATATCAGTGGGTATGATTATATGATATGCATCACACAATCTTAGATTCATCTATTCAACCAACACAAAGGACTTCAAAGAGTTCCCCAAAGTTTCTAACGGAGAGTCAAGACGAAAACGTGTGCCAACCCCTATGCATAAGTTCACAAGGTCACGGAACTCGCAAGTTGATCACCAAAACATACATCAAGTGGATCACGTGAATATCCCATTGTCACCACAGATAAGCACATGCAAGACATACATCAAGTGTTCTCAAATCCTTAAAGACTCAATCTGATAAGATAACTTCAAAGGGAAAACTCAATCCATTACAAGAGAGTAGAGGGGGAGAAACATCATAAGATCCAACTATAATAGCAAAGCTCGCGATACATCAAGATCATGCCGAATCAAGAACACGAGAGAGAGAGAGAGATCAAACACATAGCTACTGGTACATACCCTCAGCCCCGAGGGTGAACTACTCCCTCCTCGTCATGGAGAGCACCAGGATGATGAGGATGGACACCGGAGAGGGATTCCCCCCTCCGACAGGGTGCCGGAACGGGTCTAGATTGGTTTTCGGTGACTACAGAGGCTTGCGGCGGCGGAACTCCCGATCTCGGTTATTTTCTGATGGTTTCCATATTTATAGGAATTTTTGGCGTCGGGAACAAGTCAGGGGGGTCGCCGAGTCATCCACGAGATAGGGCGGCACGCTCGGGGGGTAGGGCGCGCCCCCCACCCTCGTGGACGGCTCGGGACTCTTCTGGCCCAACTCTTTTACTCCGGGGGCTTCTTTTGGTCCATAAAAAATCATCAAAAATTGGCACGTCAATTGGACTCCGTTTGGTATTCCTTTTCTGTAAAACTCAAAACAAGGTAAAAACAGAAACTGGCACTGGGCTCTAGGTTAATAGGTTAGTCCCAAAAATCATATAAAATAGCATAAAAATGCATATAAAACATCCTAGATGGATAATATAATAGCATGGAACAATCAAAAATTATAGATACATTGGAGACGTATCAGCCGCCTACGTCGTCTTCACCAGCGTGGTCGATGACAGGCACAGCTGGCGTCAGCAGCACCTCTAGGTGAACGCTGTCGCCTCCGAAGTCCCAGAGTTCATGCACTAGTCCGAGAGGCCCATCAGCTGGAGCCGAGCAGACCACCCGGCCGTGATGCCCTTGATGGGTTCCTGTGCCTTGGTGTTGGAATCCACCTTCTCAACGGAGAGGCGAGCTTGCCGCTTCTCCCAGATCCTGATAGACGGCGGTAGAAGCATCAACATCCTCTACCGCGACAACATGGAGAAGCCGGGCATCAAAGAGAAGCAGCTCCTGCCTAGTCGAACTGTCTTTCATGGCATTGTACCCAGCCTTTACTGCTCTCCAATCGGCAGATCAAGATAAACGTCCTATTCGGAGACAAAGATCACTTTCACCGCGAGCCGATCTGGTTCGAGGTGGTTGACCTGGACAGCCCCTACCACGCGCTCTTGGGCCGGCCAGCATTGGCCAAGTTCATGGCGGTACCGCACTATGCCTACCTCAAGATGAAGATGTCGGGCACCAAGGGCATCATCACCATAGCCGACGACTACCAGAAGTCGGCCGCCTGCACTGCTGCCAGCAGTTGGCCGGCCGAGTTCCTCGCTATCGGCCTCTAAGCAGACCTACCCCCACTACCAGAAGATGTGCTACGGCGTGTACTTTCCGCCAAGAAGCTCAAGCAATACTTCCAAGAGCACTCCATCACGGTCGTTTGCACTGCCCCACTTGCCGAGATCATAGGCAACAGAGATGCATCAGGCCGGGTGGCCAAGTGAGCCATCGAGCTGGCTCCCCACACCATCCTCTACCAGCCCTACATCGCCATCAAGTACCAAGCGCTGGCCGACTTCCTCATCGACTAGGCCGAGACCCAGTACCTGCCGCCAGCGCTAGACTCCACCCATTGGCGGATGCACTTTGATGGCTCGAAGATGCGCACCGGTTTGGGAGTCGGCATCGTCCTCACCTCTCCTAAAGGCGACAAGCTCAAGTACACGTTGCATATTCACTTTGCCACCTCCAACAATGTGGCCGAGTACGAGGCACTCGGCCACGGGCTCCGACTGGCTAAGGAGATCGGCATCCGCTGAGTGCTGTGCTACGACGACTCCGACTTGGTGGTCCAGCAGTCGTCTGGCCACTAGGACGCCAAGGATGCAAACATGGCGAGCTACCGCTTCCTCGTCTAACAAATCAGTGGGTACTTCGATGGGTGCAAGTTCCTTCACATGCCACGGGCCGACAACGAGCAAGTTGATGCCCTGGCATGGATCGGCTCCACCCGACAGGGAATACCAGCCGGCGTCTCCCTCCAGTGCCTACGCAAGCCATCTATCAAGCCTTCGCCAGAATTAGAGTCCATCTTCATGCCGACTGACCCTGGAACAGTCGGATTCGGCTTGGGGACTGCAACAGTCGGCCCGGGGGTTTCGGCAGGCGGCCCGGGGACTTCAGCACTCGCACCCGGCCTGGGGACTTCGGCAGATGGCCCAGGGACTGCAGCAGGCGCACCCGGCCCGGGGACTTCAGAACCCGGCCCGAGGGCTGCGCAGTCGGCCCGGGGATTTCAACGACACAGCAAGCGGCGGCCGACTCCACCCCGCCGCCTCCCAACCCAACCACCCTGGTACCAGTGGCTGTGATGACAGTGGTAGAAGCGCCATCATGGGCGCAACTGATACGTCTCCGTCGTATCTATAATTTTTGATTGTTCCATGCCAATATTCTATAACTTTCATATACTTTTGGCAACTTTTTATACTATTTTTGGGACTAATATATTGATCCAGTGCCCAGTGCCAGTTCCTGTTTGTTGCATGTTTTTTGTTTCACAGAATATCCATATCAAACGGAGTCCAAATGGAATAAAAACTGACAGAGATTTTTTTGGAATATATATGATTTTTGGGAAGAAAAATCCACGCAAGACGGTGCCCGAGGTGGCCACGAGGCAGGGGGGCGCGCCGACCCCCCTAGGCGCGCCCTTGACCCACGTGGGCCACCCGTATGGCAGTTGATGCCCTTCTTTCGCCGCAAGAAAGCTAATATCTGAATAGAGATCGTCTTAAAATTTCAGCCCAATCGGAGTTACGGATCTCCGGGAATGTAAGAAACGGTGAAAGGGAAGAATCTGAGAACGCAGAAACAGAGAGAGACAGATCCAATCTCGGAGGGGCTCTCTCCCCTCCCGTGCCATGGAGGCCATGGACCAGAGGGGAAACCCTTCTCCCATCTAGGGAGGAGGTCAAGGAAGAAGAAGGAGGAGGGGGGGCTCTCTCCCCCTCGCTTCCGGTGGCACCGGAGTGCCATCGGGGGCCATCATCATCACCGCGATCTACACCAACACCTCCGCCATCTTCACCAACATCTCCATCACCTTTCCCCCTCTATCTACAGCGGTCCACTCTCCCGCAACCCGCTGTACCCTCTACTTGAACATGGTGCTTTATGCTTCATATTATTATCCAATGATGTGTCGCCATCCTATGATGTCTGAGTAGATTTTCGTTGTCCTATCGGTGGTTGATGAATTGCTATGATTGATTTAATTTGCTTGTGGTTATGTTGCTGTCCTTTGGTGCCCATCATATGATTGCGCGCGTGGATCACACCCTAGGGTTAGTTGTATGTTGATAGGACTATGTATTGGAGGGCAAGAGTGACAGAAGCTTCAACCTAGCATAGAAATTGATGCATACGGGATTGAAGGGGGACCAATATAACTTAATGCTATGGTTGGGTTTTACCTTAATGAACATTAGTAGTTGCGGATGCTTGCTAATAGTTCCAATCATAAGTGCATAGAATTTCAAGTCAGGGATGACATGCTAGCAGTGGCCTCTCCCACATAATACTTGCTATCGGTCTAGTAAAGTAGTCAATTGCTTAAGGGGAAATTTGGCAACTCCTACCACCACTTTTCCACACTCGCTATATTTACTTTATTGCTTCTTTACTTACAACAGCCCCTACTTTTTACTTATGTACTCTTTATTATCTTGCAAACCTATCCAACAACACCTACAAAGTACTTCTAGTTTCATACTTGTTCTAGGTAAAGCGAACGTCAAGCGTGCGTAGAGTTGTATTGGTGGTCGATAGAACTTGAGGGAATATTTGTTCTACCTTTAGCTCCTTGTTGGGTTCGACACTCTTACTTATCGAAAACTGTTGCGATCCCCTATACTTGTGGGTTATCAAGACCTTTTTCTGGCGCCGTTGCCAGGGAGCAATAGCGTGGGGTGAATATTCTCGTGTGTGCTCGTTTGCTTTATCACTAAGTAATTTTTATTTGTTGTTCTTAGTTGTTCTCTATCTTTAGTTATGGATATGGAACACGAAATACCAAAAAAAAATAGGTGTACTTGCTACTCATGGAGATGGGGAACCTCCTAAAACCCTCGATGCTGGTTATGTGAAAGATATTATGTACTACTTTAATAATCCTGAGAAAACCCCATTCAATTATGTAATGGGAGTAACGTTGGATAAACGTGAATACTTTAGGGATTACCGCTTGACACAAAAAGGGAAACTATTATGGGATCAAATTCATATATTGAAGTGGTATGCTCGGCAAGTATGCTTGAGTAATGATTGGCTCCACACCTTCCCTTTTTATGCAAATTTAATGATAATAAAACCTTAGCTTCTTATGCTAATGGTATATATGATTACTATGATGTGGAACAAATAGAAGAATTTGTTGCTTTTATGGGTGCTTATGAAATTGAATCTATGTTTAAAGAGTTTGAAGATTTTGATGATGCTGTTTATAGGCCTGAAAATTTAGCTATCCTGAAATATTGTTGTGAGAATTATGAATGCAATTACGAAATTAATGCACTTATTGAGAAAGTCTCCGCTGTCCAAGAAGAGACTAATATTTTGCAGGAATCTATGGAAGAAGAAATTGATGAAACTGTGAGCTCATTGGATGAAAAAGATGAGGAGGCGAGCGAAGAATAAAAGGAGGAAGAGCGGATTAGCTACCTGTGCCCACCTTCTAATGAGATTAACTCTTGAACTCATACATTGTTTAATTTCCCTTCGTGCTTACCGAAGGATGATTGCTATGATGATTGTTATGATCCCGTTGATTCTCTTGAAATATCCCTTTTTGATGATGATTGTGGCCAAGATGCCAATATGAATTATGCTTATGGAGATGAACTTGCTATAGTTCCTTATGTTAAACATGAAATTGTTGCTATTGCACCCACACATGATAGTCCTATTATCTTTTTGAATTCTCTAAACTACACTATATTGGAGAAGTTTGCTCTTATTAAGGATTATATTGATGGGTTGCCTTTTACTACTACACATGATGATTTTGATAGATACAATATGCATGTGCTTGCTGCTCCTACTTGCAATTATTATGAGAGAGGAACTATATCTCCACCTCTCTATGTTTCCAATAGGATAAAATTGCAAGAAACTGTTTATACTATGCATTGGCCTTTACTTTGTGTGCATGAATTATTCTTTTATGACATGCCGATGCATAGGAAGAGATTTAGACTTCGTCATTACATGATATATGTTACTTTGTGCTCACTACTAAATTATAAATCATTGTTAATTAAAATTGGCTTTGATATACCTTGGGATCCGGGTGGATTCACTACTTGAGCACTATATGCCTAGCTTAATGGCTTTAAAGAAAGCGCTGCCAGGGAGACAACCCAGAAGTTTTAGAGAGTCATTTATTTATGTTTAGTGCTTTCATATAGTTTAAAAACAACAAAAATAAAGAGGGGAACCCAAAACTTTTTCAAAAAGGAAAGCGAAAGTGAGAAAGACGAGCATTGTTGAAGTGGGAGCTAGCCTTGGACTTTGTTCATGCTCACGGAAACTTTGTGAATCTTGATTACAGAAACTTTTCAATAAAAATAAATACCCCCTTGTACAATTCCTTGTATTATAAAAATAATGTGCCAAGGTTTGCCTTTAGGATGTTTACATTTGCTTGATGGTTTGTACGGTGCAGGAAAGAACCTTTGGCTGTAGTGCGCAATTTTACGTTTTTTGCTGGAACGTCAAATGGTTCTGATTCTTTTTGCACTGTCTTCCTATACAAATTTTTTATTTTTCCTAATTTTGGTAGAATTTTTCAAGTACTAGAAGTATGGTGAATGTTCAGATTATTACAGACTGTTCTGTTTCAGACAAATTCTGTTTTTGATGCATAGTTTGCTTGTTTTGATGAAACTATCGATTCATATCAGTGGATTAAGCCATGAAAAAGTTATATTAAAGTAGAAAAAAATGCAAAAACAAAATATGAATTGGTTTGCAACAGTACTTAGAGTAGTGATTTGCTTTATTATACTAACAGATCTTACCGAGTTTTCTGTTGAAGTTTTATGTGGATGAAGTGTTCGATGATCGAGAAGGTCTCGATGTGAGAAGAAGGAAGAGAGGCAAGAGCTCAAGCTTGGGGATGCCCGAGGCACTCCAAGTAAATATTCAAGGAGACTCAAGCATCTAAGCTTGGGGATGCCCCGGAAGGCATCCCCTCTTTCTTCAACAAGTATCGGTATGTTTTCGGATTCGTTTCATTCATGCGATATGTGCAATCTTGGAGCGTCTTTTGCATTTAGTTTTCATTTTTCTTTTATGCACCATGCTGGTATGAGATAGTCCTTGGTTGATTTATAGAATGCTCTATGCACTTCACTTACATCTTTTGAGTATGGCTTTATAGAATGCTTCATGTGCTTCACTTATATCATTTGAAGTTTGGATTGCCTGTTTCTCTTTACATAGAAAACCGCCATTTGTAGAATGCTCTTTTGCTTCACTTAGATTTGTTAGAGCACGGGCATATCTTTTGTAGAAAGAATTAAACTCTCTTGCTTCACTTATATCTATTTGGAGAGATGACAGGAACTGGTCATTCACATGGTTAGTCATAAAATCCTACATAAAACTTGTAGATCACTGAATATGATATGTTTGATTCCTTGCAATAGTTTTGCGATATAAAGATGGTGATATTAGAGTCATGCTAGTGGGTAGTTGTGGATTTTAGAAATACTTGTGTTGAGGTTTGTGATTCCCGTAGCATGCACGTATGGTGAACCATTATGTAACGAAGTCGGAGCATGATTTATTTATTGATTGTCTTCCTTATGAGTGGCGGTCGGGGATGAGCGATGGTCTTTTCCTACCAATCTATCCCCCTAGGAGCATGCGCGTAGTACTTTGTTTTGATGACTAATAGAATTTTGGAATAAGTATGTGATTTCTTTATGACTAATGTTGAGTCCATGGATTATACGCACTCTCACCCTTCCATCATTGCTAGCCTCTCCAGTACCGTGCAACTTTCGCCGGTACCATAAACCCACCATATACTTTCCTCAAAACAGCCACCATACCTACCTATCATGGCATTTCCATAGCCGTTCCGAGATATATTGTCATGCAACTTTCATCATCATCATATACATGACTTGAGCATTCATTGTCATATTGCTTTGCATGATCGCAAGAGAGCTAGCATGATGTGATGTCATTGCTACGCTAGATCATTGCACATCCCGGTACACCGCCGGAGGCATTCATATAGAGTCATATATTTATTCTAGTATCGAGTTGTAATATTGAGTTGTAAGTAAATAAAAGTGTGATGATCATCATTATTAGAACATTGTCCCATGTGAGGTTATCAAAATAGAAGTGGCCAAAGAAGCCCCCCCCCCAAAAGAGAGAGAGAGGCCAAAGAAGCCTAAAAAAAGGAAGAAAAAAAGAAAAAAAAGAAAAAATGAGAGAAAAAGAGAAAAGGGGGTAATGTTACTATCCTTTTACCACACTTGTGCTTCAAAGTAGCACCATGTTCTTCATATAGAGAGTCTCTTGAGTTATCACTTTCATATACTAGTGGGAATTTTCATTATAGAACTTGGCTTGTATATTCCAACGATGGGCTTCCTCAAATGCCCTAGGTCTTCATGAGCAAGCAAGTTGGATGCACACCCACTTAGTTTCAGTTTGAGCTTTCATATACTTATAGCTCTAGTGCATCCGTTGCATGGCAATCCCTACTCACTCACATTGATATCTATTGATGGGCATCTCCATAGCCCGTTGATACGCCTAGTTGATGTGAGACTATCTTCTCCTTTTTGTCTTCTCCACCATCATATTCTATTCCACCTATAGTGCTATGTCCATGGCTCACGCTCATGTATTGCGTGAAAGTTGAAAAGGTTTGAGAACGTCAAAAGTATGAAACAATTGCTTGGCTTGTCATCGGGGTTGTGCATGATGTGAGTATTTTGTGTGAAGAAGATGGAGCATAGCCAGACTATATGATTTTGTAGGGATAACTTTATTTGGCCTTATTATTTTGAAAAAACATGATTGCTTTATTAGTAGGCTTGAAGTATTATTGTCTTTATGTCAAATGATAGACTATTGCATTGAATCGCTCGTATCTTAATATTCATGCCATGAATAGACACATGATCAAGATTATGCTAGGTAGCATTCCACATCAAAAATTATATTTTTTATCATTTACCTACTCAAGGACGAGAAGGAATTAAGCTTGGGGATGCTGATACGTCTCCGTCGTATCTATAATTTTTGATTGTTCCATGCCAATATTCTACAACTTTCATATACTTTTGGCAACTTTTTATACTATTTTTGGGACTAACATATTGATCCAGTGCCAGTTTCTGTTTGTTGCATGTTTTTTGTTTCGCAGAATATTGATATCAAACGGAGTCCAAACGGAATAAAAAGTGATGGAGATTTTTTGGGAATATATATGATTTTTGGGAAGAAAAATCCACGCGAGACGGTGCCCGAGGTGGCCACGAGGCAGGGGGTGCGCCTGCCCCCCTGGGTGCGCCCCTGACCCTCGTGGGCCACCCATAAGGCGGTTGATGCCCTTCTTTCGCCGCAAGAAAGCTAATATCTGGATAGAGATCGTGTGAAAATTTCAGCCCAATCGGAGCTACGGATCTCCGGGAATATAAGAAACGGTGAAAGGGAAGAATCTGAGAACGCAGAAACAGAGAGAGACAGAGAGACAGATCCAATCTCGGAGGGGCTCTCGCCCCTCACGTGCCATGGAGGCCATGGACCAGAGGGGAAACCCTTCTCCCATCTAGGGAGGAGGTCAAGGAAGAAGAAGAAGGAGGGGGGCTCTCTCCCCCTCGCTTCCGGTGGCACTGAAGTGCCACCGGGGGCCATCATCATCACCGTGATCTACACCAACACCTCCGCCATCTTCACCAACATCTCATCACCTTCCCCCCTCTATCTACAGCGGTCCACTCTCCTGCAACCCGCTGTACCCTCTACTTGAACATGGTGCTTTATGCTTCATATTATTATCCAATGATGTGTTGCCATCCTATGATGTCTGAGTAGATTTTCGTTGTCCTATCGATGGTTGATGAATTTCTATGATTGATTTAATTTGCTTGTGGTTATGTTGCTGTCCTTTGGTGCCCATCATATGATTGCGTGCATGGATCACACCCTAGGGTTAGTTGTATGTTGATAATACTATGTATTGGAGGAAAAGAGTGACAGAAGCTTCAACCTAGCATAGAAATTGATGCATACGGGATTGAAGGGGGACCAATATACCTTAATGCTATGGTTGGGTTTTACCTTAATGAACATTAGTAGTTGCGGATGCTTGCTAATAGTTCCAATCATAAGTGCATAGAATTCCAAGTCAGGGATGACATGCTAGCAGTGGCCTCTCCCACATAATACTTGCTATCGGTCTAGTAAAGTAGTCAATTGCTTAAGGGGAAATTTCGCAACTCCTACCACCACTTTTCCACACTCGCTATATTTACTTTATTGCTTCTTTACTTACAACAGCCCCTACTTTTTATTTACGTACTCTTTATTGTCTTGCAAACCTATCCAACAACACCTACAAAGTACTTCTAGTTTCATACTTGTTCTAGGTAAAGCGAACGTCAAGCGTGCGTACAGTTGTATCGGTGGTCGATAGAACTTGAGGAAATATTTGTTCTACATTTAGCTCCTCGTTGGGTTCGACACTCTTACTTATCGAAAACTGTTGCGATCCCCTATACTTGTGGGTTATCAGCAACCCATCCTCAACTTCCTAGTGAGCAGAGAGCTACCAACCGATGAGATTTTGGCCCAGCAAGTACAATGTCGGGCAGTAGCATACACAATAGTGAACGGAGAGCTTGTTACGTGCAGTGTGACTGGCATTTTCCAGCGCTGCATAGAGACAGAGAAAGGCAAAGCAATCCTCAAAGATATCCACAAAGGCGAGGGCGGCCACCACGTGGCCTCCAAATCCCTTGTCGCCAAAGCTTTCCGACATGGATTCTTCTGGCCGACTACTTTGTATGACGCCAAGGCCTAGGTCCAGAAGTACAAAGGATGCCAACGCTTCAGCTCCAAGCAGCACCTGTCGGCTTCTGCACTCAAGACCATCCCCCTCACTTGGCCGTTTACCGTCTGGGGGCATCCCCTCTTTCGTCTTCGTCCATCGGTAAATTTACTTGAGGCTATATTTTTATTCATCACATGATATGTGTTTTTCTTGGAGCGTCTTGTATGATTTGAGTCTTTGCTTTTTAGTTTACCACAATCATCCTTGCTGTACACACCTTTTGGGAGAGACACACACGAATCGGAATTTATTAGAATACTCTATGTGCTTCACTTATATCTTTTGAGCTAGATAATTTTGCTCTAGTGCTGCACTTATATCTTTTAGAGCACGATGGTGGTTTTATTTTATAGAAATTATTAATCTCTCATGCTTCACTTATATTATTTTGAGAGTCCTTTAGAACAACATGGTAATTTATGTTGGCTATAAAATTGGTCCTAATATGAAAGGCATCCAAGATTGGTATAATCAAAACTTGCATAAAAAGGTGTATTGAATACTATGAGAAGTTTGATACTTGATAATTGTTTTGAGATATAAAGATGGTGATATTAGAGTTGTGCTAGTTGAGTAGTTGTGAATTTGAGAAACACTTGTGTTGAAGACTGCAAGTCCCATAGCATGCACGTATGGTAACCGTTGTGTAACAAATTTGAAACATGAGGTGTTCTTTGATTGTCTTCCTTATGAGTGGTGGTCGGGACGAGCGATGGTCTTTTCCTACCAATCTACCCCCCTAGGAGGATGCGCATAATTCTTGGTTTTTTATGACTTGTAGAGTTTTGCAATAAGTATGTGAGTTCTTTATGACTAATGTTGAGTCCATGGATTATACGCACTCTCACCTTTCCATCATTGCTAGCCTCTTCGGTACCGTGCATTGCCCTTTCTCACCTTGAGAGTTGGTGCAAACTTCGCCGGTGCATCCAAACCCCGTGATATGATATGCTCTATCACACATAAACCTCCTTATATCTTCCTCAAAACAGCCACCATACATACCTATTATGGCATTTCCATAGCCATTCCGAGATATATTGCCATGGAACTTTCCACCATCTCATTTATGACACGCTTCATCATTGTCATATTGCCTTGCATGATCATGTACTTGACATCATATTTGCGGAAAAGCCACCATGCATAATTTATCATACATGTCACTCTTGATTCATTGCCCTCCCTGGTACACCGCCGGAGGCATTCATATAGAGTCATATTTTGTTCTAGTATCGAGTTGTAATCATTGAGTTGTAAATAAATAGAAGTGTGATGATCATCATTAATAGAGCATTGTCCCAAATAAAAAGGGAAAAGCCAAATAAAAAAAGGCCCCAAAAAGGAAAAAGAGAAAAAAAATGGGACAATGCTACTATCCTTTTCCACACTTGTGCTTCAAAGTAGCACCATGATCTTTATGATAGAGAGTCTCTTATTTTTTCACTTCCATATACTAGTGGGAATTTTTCATTATGTAACTCTGCTTGTATATTCCAACAATGGGCTTCCTCAAATGCCCTAGGTCTTCATGAGCAAGCAAGTTGGATGCACACCCACTTAGTTTCTTTTGTTGAGCTTTCATACATTATAGCTCTAGTGCATCAGTTGCATGGAAATCCCTACTCCTTGCATTGACATCAATTGATGGGCATCTCCCTAGCCCGTTAATTAGCCGCGTCAATGTGAGACTTTCTCCTTTTTTGTCTTCTCCACATAACCCCCATCATTATAGTCTATCCACCCATAGTGCATATCCATGGCCCACGCTCATGTATTGCGTGAAATTTGAAAAAAGTTTGAGATTATGAAAGTATGAAACAATTGCTTGGCTTGTCATCGGGGTTGTGCATGATGAGAGCATTCTTGTGTGATGAAAATGGAGCATGCCCAAACTATATGATTTTGTAGGGATGAACTTTCTTTTGCCATGTTATTTTGAGAAGACATGATTGCTTAGTTAGTATGCTTGAAGTATTATTATTTTTATGTCAATATTAAACTTTTGTCTGGAATCTTTCAGATCTGAATATTCATGCCACAATAAAGAAAATTACATTGAGAATTATGCTAGGTAGCATTCCACATCAAAAATTCTGTTTTTATCATTTACCTACTCGAGGACGAGAGGAATTAAGCCTGGGGATGCTTGATACGTCTCCAATGTATCTATAATCTTTGATTGTTCCATGCTATTATATTATCTGTTTTGGATGTTTAATGGGCTTTATTATACACTTTTATATTATTTTTGGGACTAACCTACTAACCCAAGGCCCAGTGAAAATTGTTGTTTTTTTTGCCTATTTCAGTGTTTCGTAGAAAAGGAATATCAAACGGAATCCAAACGGAATGAAACCTTCAGGAGAGTTATTTTTGGAACAAACATGATCCAGGGGACTTGGAGTAGACATCAAGAAAGAAGCGAGGAGGCGACGAGGCAGGGAGGCGCGCCCCCACCCTCGTGGTCCCCTCACAGCTCCACCAACCTACTTCTTCCTCCAATATATATATCCATATACCCCGAAAACATCCAGGAGCACCACGAAACCCTATTTCCATCACCGCAACCTTTTGTACCCAAGAGATCCCATCTTGGGGCCTTGTCTGGAGCTCCGCCGGAGGGGGTATCGATCACGGAGGGCTTCTACATCAACTCCATAGCATCTCTGATGATGTGTGAGTAGTTTACCACAGACCTTTGGGTCCATAGTTATTAGCTAGATGGCTTCTTCTCTCTCTTTGGATCTCAATACAAAGTTCTCCTCGATCTCCTTGGAGATCTATTTGATGTAATTCTTTTTTGCGGTGTCTTGGTAAAGATCTGATGAATTGTGGGTTTATGATCAAGTTTATCTATGAACAATATTTGATTCTTCTCTGAAATCTTTTATGTATGATTTGTTATCTTTGCAAGTCTCTTCGAATTATCTGTTTGGTTTGGCCTACTAGATTGATCTTTCTTGCAATGGGAGAAGTGCTTAGGTCTGGGTTCAATCTTGGGGTGTCCTTTTCCCAGTGACAGCAGGGGCAGCAAGGCACGTATTGTATTGTTGCCATCGAGGATAAAAATATGGGGTTTATATCATATTGCTTGAGTTTATCCCTCTACATGATGTCATCTTGCCTAATGCGTTACTCTGTTCTTATGAACTTAATACTCTAGATGCATGCTGGATAGCGGTCGATGTGTGGAGTAATAGTAGTAGATGCAGAAGGAGTCGGTCTACTTGTCTCGGACGTGATGCCTATATACATGATCATACCTAGATATTCTCATAATTATGCACTTTTCTATCAATTGCTCGACAGTAATTTGTTCACCCACCGTAATATTTATGCTATCTTGAGAGAAGCCACTAGTGAAACCTATGGCCCCGGGCCTATCTTTAATCATATAAGTATCCAATCTATTTTATTTTGCAATCTATATCATAAAAATACCAAAAATATTTATCTTATTATATCTATCAGATCTCACTCTCGTAAGTGACTGTGAAGGGATTGACAACCCCTTTATCACGTTGGTTGCGAGATTCTTATTTGTTTGTGCAGGTGCGAGGTGACTTGCGTGTAGTCTCCTACTGGATTGATATTGTGGTTCTCAAAAACTAAGGGAAATACTTATGCTACTTTGCTGCATCACCCTTTCCTCTTCAAGGGAAAACCAATGCAGTGCCCAAGAGGTAGAAAGAAGGATTTCTGGCGCCGTTGCCAGGGATATCTACGCACAAGTCAAGACATACCAAGTACCATCACAAACTCTTATCCCTCGCATTACATTATTTCCCATTTGCCTCTCATTTTCCTCTCCCCCACTTCACCCTTGCCATTTTATTCGCCCTCTTTTCCGTTCGTCTCTTTTTCACTCGCTTTTTGTGTGCTTGTGTGTTGGATTGTTTGTTACGATGGCTCAAGATAATACTAAATTGTGTGATTTTTCCAATACCAACAATAATGATTTTATTAGCACTCCGATTGCTCCCCTTACCGATGCTGAATCTTGTGAAATTAATACTGCTTTGCTGAATCTTGTCATGAAAGATCCACTTTCTGGCCTTCCTAGTGAAGATGCCACTACCCATCTAAACAGCTTTGTTGATTTATGTGATACGTAAAAGAATAAAGATGTGGATAATGATATTGTTAAATTGAAGCTATTCCCATTTTTGCTTAGAGATCGTGCTAAAACTTGGTTTTTCTTCTTTGCCTAAAAATAGTATTGATTCTTGGAATAAGGGCAAAGTTGCTTTTATCTCTAAGTATTTTCCTCCCGGTAAGATCATCTCTCTTAGAAACAATATTATGAACTTTAAGCAACTAGATCATGAGCATGTGGCACAATCTTGGGAGAGGATGAAATTAATCATTCGCAATTGCCCTACTCATGGTTTGAATTTATGGATGATCATACAAATTTTTTATGCTGGATTGAATTTTGCTTCTAGAAATCTTTTAGATTCGGCCGCGGGAGGCACTTTTATGAAAATCACTTTAGGAGAAGCTACCAAACTCCTAGATAATATTATGGTTAATTATTCTCAATGGCACACCAAAAGATCTACTAGTAAAAAGGTTCATGCTATAGAAGAAATTAATGTTTTGAGTGGAAAGATGGATGAACTTATGAAATTGTTTAGTAATAAGAGTGTTTCTTCTGATCCTAATGATATGCCTATGTCTACTTTGATTGAGAATAATAACGAATCTATGGATGTGGATTTTGTTGGTAAGAACAATTTCGGTAACAACGCATATAGAGGAAAATTTAATCCTAGGCCGTACTAGTAATTCCTCTAATAATTATGGTAATTCCTACAACAAATCTTATGGAAATAATAATAAAATGCCCTCTGATTTTGAATCTAGTATTAAATAATTTATTAGTTCGCAAAAGAGTTTCAATGCTTTGATTGAAGAAAAATTGTCTAAGATTGACAAGTTGGCTAGGAACGTGGATAGAATTTCTCTTGATGTTGATTCTTTGATACTTAGATCTATCCCACCTAAGCATGATATCAATGAGTCTCTCAGAGCCATGAGAATTTCCATTGATGAGTGCAAAGAAAGAACCGCTAGGATGCGTGCTAAAAAAGATTGCTTTTATAAAAGCGTGTTCTTCTAGTTTTAATGATAATAAGGATGAAGATCTAAAAGTGATTGACGTGTCTCCTATTAAATATTTGTTTTTCAATATGAATCTTGATAATGATGGGACTGGAGATGAGTCAACTTTAGTTAAAAGGCGTCCCAATGATTCGGAGTTTTTAGATCTTGATGCAAAAATTAATAAAAGTGGGATTGAAGATGTCAAAACTTTACATAGCAATGAACCCACTTTTTGGATTTTAGGGGATTTAATTATGATAATTGCTCTTTGATAGATTGATTTTCCTTGTTGCAATCCATGCTAAATTCTCCTCATGCTTATAGTCAAAATAAAGCTTTTACCAAACATATCGTTGATGCTTTAATGCAATCTTATGAAGAAAAACTTGAATTAGAAGTTTCTATCCCTAGAAAACTTCATGATGAGTGGGAACCTACTATTAAAATTAATATTAAAGATCATGAATGCTATGCTTTGTGTGATTTGGGTGCTAGCATTTCCACGATTCCAAAAACTTTGTGTGATGTGTTAGGTTTCCATGAATTTGATGATTATTCTTTAAATTTGCATCTTGAGGATTCCACTATTAAGAAACCTATGGGAAGTATTAATGATGTTCTTATTGTTGCAAATAGGAATTATGTGCCCGTAGATTTCATTGTTCTTGATATTGATTGCAATCCTACATGTCCCATTATTCTTGGTAGACCTTTCTTAGAACAATTGGTGCAATTATTGATATGAAAGAAGGGAATATTAGATTCCAATTTCCGTTAAGGAAAGGCATGGAACACTTTCCTGGAAAGAAAATTAAATTACCTTATGAATCTACTATGAGAGCCACCTATGGATTTCATACCAAAGATGATAATACCTAGATCTATTCTTGCTTTTATGCCTAGCTAGGGACGTTAAACGATAGCGCTTGTTGGGAGGCAACCCAATTTTATTTTTGTTTCTTACTTTTTGATTCTGTTTAGTAATAAATAATTAATCTAGAATCTGTTTAGATGTGGTTTTATGCTTTTAATTAGTGTTTGTGCCAAGTAGAACCTTTGGGAAGACTTGGGGGAAGTTTTTGCAATCTTGCTGTAAAAAACAGAAACTTTAGCTCTCATGAGATTTGCTGCCATTTTTTACGGGAGAGTGAGATTAGGTTGATTCTTTATGCAGATGATTAATAGACAAATTCCTCACGTCCACCAATTTATTTCAGAATTTTTGGGGTTACAGAAGTATTCGAAACCTACAGATTACTACAGACTGTTCTGTTTTTCATGTGTTGTTTGCTTATTTTGATGAATCTATGGCTAGTATCGGAGGGTATGAACCATAGAGAAGTTGGAATACAGTAGGTTTAACACCAATATAAATAAAGAATGAGTTCATTACAGTACCTTAAGTGGTGGTTTGTTTTCTTATACTAACGGAGCTCATGAGATTTTCTGTTGAGTTTTGTGTTGTGAAGTTTTCATGTTTTGGGTAAAGATTTGATGGATTATGGAATAAGGAGTGGCAAGAGCCTAAGCTTGGGGATGCCCAAGGCACCCCAAGGTAAAATTCAAGGACAACCAAAATCCTAAGCTTGGGGATGCCCTGGAAGGCATCCCCTCTTTCGTCTTCGTCCATCGGTAACTTTACTTGAGGCTATATTTTTATTCATCACATGATATGTGTTTTGCTTGGAGCGTCTTGTATGATTTGAGTCTTTGCTTTTTAGTTTACCACAATCATCCTGTCTATACACACCTTTTGGGAGGGACACACATGAATCAGAATTTATTAGAATACTCTATGTGCTTCACTTATATCTTTTGAGCTAGATAATTTTGCTCTAGTGCTTCACTTATATCTTTTAGAGCACGGTGGTGGTTTTATTTTATAGAAATTATTGATCTCTCATGCTTCACTTATATTATTTTGAGAGTCCCTTAGAACAGCATGGTAATTTATGTTGGCTATAAAATTGGTCCTAATATGATGGGCATCCAAGATTGGTATAATAAAAACTTGCATAAAAAGGTGTATTGAATACTATGAGAAGTTTGATACTTGATAATTGTTTTGAGATATAAATATGGTGATATTAGAGTTGTGCTAGTTGAGTAGTTGTGAATTTGAGAAATACTTGTGTTGTAGATTGCAAGTCCCTTAGCATGCACGTATGGTAACCGTTGTGTAACAAATTTGAAACATGAGGTGTTCTTTGATTGTCTTCCTTATGAGTGGCGGTCGGGGACGAGCGATGGTCTTTTCCTACCAATCTATCCCCCTAGAAGAATGCACGTAATTCTTGGTTTTTGATGACTTGTAGATTTTTGCAATAAGTATGTGAGTTCTTTATGACTAATGTTGAGTCCGTGGATTATACACACTTTCACCTTTCCATCATTGCTAGCCTCTTCGGTACCGTGCATTGCCCTTTCTCACCTTGAGAGTTGGTGCAAACTTCGCCGGTGCATCCAAACCCCGTGATATGATACACTCTATCACACATAAACCTCCTTATATCTTCCTCAAAACAGCCACCATACCTACCTATTATGGCATTTCCATAGCCATTCCGAGATATATTGCCATGCAACTTTCCACCGTCTCTTATATGACATGCTTCATCATTGTCATATTGCCTTGCATGATCATGTAGTTGACATCGTATTTGTGGCAAAGCCACCATGCATAATTTATCATACATGTCACTCTTGATTCATTGCCCTTCCCGGTACACCGCCGGAGTCATTCATATAGAGTCATATGTTGTTCTAGTATCGAGTTGTAATCATTGAGTTGTAAATAAATAGAAGTGTGATGATCATCATTAATAGAGCATTGTCCCAAATAAAAAAGTGAAAGGCCAAATAAAAAAGAAAGGCCCAAAAAAGGAAAAAAAGAGAAATAAAAAGGGACAATGCTACTATCCTTTTTCCACACTTGTGCTTCAAAGTAGCACCATAATCTTTATGACAGAGAGTCTCTTGTTTTGTCACTTTCATATACTAGTGGGAATTTTTCATTATAGAACTTGGCTTGTATAATCCAACAATGGGCTTCCTCAAATGCCCTAGGTCTTCGTGAGCAAGCAAGTTGGATGCACACCCACTTAGTTTCTTTTGTTGAGCTTTCATACATTTATAGCTCTAGTGCATCCGTTGCATGACAATCCCTACTCCTTGCATTGACATCAATTGATGGGCATCTCCCTAGCCCATTGATTAGCCGTGTCAATGTGAGACTTTATCCTTTCTTGTCTTCTCCACATAACCCCCATCATTATATTCTATTCCACCCATAGTGCTATATCCATGGCTCACGCTCATGTATTGCGTGAAAGTTGAATTTTTTTTGAGATTAATAAAGTATGAAACAATTGCTTGGCTTGTCATCGGGGTTGTGCATGATGAGAGCATTCTTGTGTGATGAAAATGGAGCATGACCAAACTATATGATTTTGTAGGGATGAACTTTCTTTTGCCATGTTATTTTGAGAAGACATGATTGCTAAGTTAGTATGCTTGAAGTATTATTATTTTTTATGTCAATATTAAACTTTTGTCTTGAATCTTTCAGTTCTGAATATTCATGCCACAATAAAGAAAATTACATTGAGAATTATGCTAGGTAGCATTCCACATCAAAAATTCTGTTTTTATCGTTTACCTACTCGAGGACGAGCAGGAATTAAGCTTGGGGATGCTTGATATGTCTCCAACGTATCTATAATTTTTATTGTTCCATGCTATTATATTATCTATTTTGGATGTTTAATGGGCTTTATTATACACTTTTATATTATTTTTGGGTCTAACCTACTAACCCAAGGCCCGGTGCAAATTGCTGTTTTTTTGCCTATTTCAGTGTTTCGCAGAAAAGGAATATCAAACGGAATCCAAACAGAATGAAACCTTTGGGAGAGTTATTTTTGGAACAAACGTGATCCAGGGGACTTGGAGTAGACTTCAAGAAAGAAGCGAGGAGGCCATGAGGCAGGGAGGTGTGCCTGCCCCCCTGGGCGCGCCGCCACCCTCGTGGGCCCCTCGCAGCTCCACCGACCTACTTCTTCGTCCTATATATATATATATCCATATACCCCGAAAACATCCAGGAGCACCACGAAACCCTATTTCCACCGCCGCAACCTTCTGTACCCAAGAGATCCCATCTTGGGGCCTTTTCCGGAGCTCCGCCGGAGGGGGTATCGATCACGGAGGGCTTCTACATCAACACCATAGCCTCTCCGATGATGTGTGAGTAGTTTACCACAGACCTTCGGGTCCATAGTTATTAACTAGATGGCTTATTCTCTCTCTTTGGATCTGAATACAAAGTTCTCCCCGATCTCCTTGGAGATCTATTCGATGTAATTCTTTTTTGCGGTGTGTTTGTCGAGATCCGATGAATTGTGGGTTTATGATCAAGTTTATCTACGGACAATATTTGATTCTTCTCTGAAATATTTTATGTATGATTTGTTATCTTTGCAAGTCTCTTCGAATTATCAGTTTGGTTTGGCCTACTAGATTGATCTTTCTTGCAATGGGAGAAGTGCTTAGCTTCGGGTTCAATCTTGCGGTGTCCTTTCCAAGTGACAGCAGTGGCAGCAAGGCACGTATTGTATTGTTGCCATCAAGGATAAAAAATGGGGTTTATATCATATTGCTTGAGTTTATCCCTCTATATCATGTCATCTTGCCTAATGCGTTACTCTGTTCTTATGAACTTAATATTCTAGATGCATGCTGGATAGCGGTCGATGTGTGGAGTAATAGTAGTAGATGCAGAATCGTTTCGGTCTACTTGTCGCGGACGTGATGCCTATATACATGATCATGCCTAGATATTCTCATAATTATGCACTTTTCTATCAATTGCTCGACATTAATTTGTTCACCCACCGTAATACTTATGGTATTTTGAGAGAAGCCACTAGTGAAACCTATGGCCCCTGGGTCTATCTTTTATCATATAAGTATCCAATCTATTTTTATTTTGAAATATTTATTTTCCAGTCTATATCATAAAAATACCAAAAATATGTATCTTATTATATCTATCAGATCTCACTCTCGTAAGTGACCGTGAAGGGATTGACAACCCCTTTATCGTGTTGGTTGCAAGGCTCTTATTTGTTTGTGTAGGTGCGAGGTGACTTGCGTGTAGTCTCCTACTGGATTGATACCTTGGTTCTCAAAAACTGACGGAAATACTTACGCTACTTTGCTGCATCACCCTTTCCTCTTCAAGGGAAAACCAACACAGTGCTCAAGAGGTAGCAACGGCGTCGACCTGCTGGAGGAGGGCCGGCTACTGGCACTCAGCCGGTCCGCCATCTACTAGCAGGGCCTGCGCCGCTACCACAGCCGGAAGGTCAAGCCACAGTCCTTCCGCGTGGGGGACTTTGTGCTCCGGCTGATCCAGCGAACAGCCGGCCAGCACGAGCTCTCGGCCCCTTGGGAAGGGCCTTTCATCATCAGCAAAGCCCTGGGCAACAACTCCTACTACATCATCAATGCACAGAAGCCCAGGGCACGCAAGAGGGACGATTCCGACAAGGAAACAGAGCGCCCATGGAAAGCAAATCTCCTCCGAAGATTTTACAGTTAATGCAGTATGTACCATGCTACCTTTTGTATTAAGAGCAAAGACAACGGGTCCCTCGAGGAGCACTCGGGGGCTACCCTTTTTATCTATATGATAAGATTATGCCTGTGAATGTATTATTTCATTCCTTCTCCCGGCACTGGGTCCGGTCAGCCGGCCCGGGGGCTCGCCGCCTTGTCCTATGCTGATACCACCTTCAGTCGGACAAGTAGTGTGCCGACATCTAAGCCCTCTCTTGCCTTAGGCCGCAGCTCATAGAGCGACTGTCCGGCTGGCAAGAGCTAAAGGAAGGAAATGATGTCCACACAAAAAATGACTAAGGAAAAATACCAGCATAGGCCAAGCTGGCTCCTCGCCTCACCCGTCTGGCTACTGAGCAGCCGGTCGGCCGGCTTCTCGCTTGATTAGATATGTTCTAAGCGGCCAAAATAATTGTCTATCCTAAACGGTCAAGTCCCTTACCCAGTCGCAAACCGCAGAGCGGCTGTCCGGCTGGTAGGGCGACAACCAAAGGAAGGCGGCAAAGGGAAAAGCCAAAAAGAACAAAAAAGCAAAACCAAGCTAGAACCCGGCGAGAGCACACACTTGTGCAAGAATAACTTATGTACATAGCAAAAGGCTCATGGCCAGCATTCAATAGAGTTTGAAATTACACCCCCAGCGGGTATAATTGCGCAAATCTAACTTGTTCGACAGTTACAAGATAGAAAAACAGGAAAGATAAATGGCCGCCTAGGCCAGGGGAGCAGCAGGCGGAGCAGACGGGACAGCAGAGGCAGAGGCGCCGGCTGGTGGAGCGGCCGACTGGTGGGTCTCGGCCTGGTCGGCACCGGCAGTAGTTGGCGTGGCATCCCGCGGCTCGCTGGTCGAGGCATGATCAGGCTGAAGCCGGCTGCTCGCTTCGTCGTCTGGTGCGATGTCTTCGCCGTCCTCGTCCGCATCTTCCTCGCCCTCGTCGCCGGAGGCGATCTCCTCTGCCGAGTCCTCCCCCACCTCCGGGTCCAGCCCGAACCAGTTGGGCGGCACCTCAGCGCCATCCTCGTCCAGCTCCGGGACGAAGATGGAGGTGTCGGTGTACTCGGCGATTGCCGCCGCACGACGGGTGAGCTCGCGGCTCACCGCCTCCTGCCGGAAGGTGGCTGTCGGTGTCAAAACCGGCCGATCTCGGGTAGGGGGTCCCGAACTGTGCGTCTGAGGATCGAAAGTAACAGGAGGCATGGGAAACGATGTTTACCCAGGTTCGGGCCCTCTTGATGGAGGCAATACCCTACTTCCTGCTTGATTGACTTTGATTAGTATAGGGGTTATAAGAGTTGATATACCTCGAGATCGTAATGGCTAAACCCTAGATGTCTAGCATGTATGATTATGATTGCCTCTACGGACTAAACCCTACAGTTTATATAGACACGGACGGGCCTAGGGTTGTACTAAGTCGGTTTATAGAGAAAGGAATCTTCACATACGAACGCCAAGCTTGCCATCCATGGAAAGGAGAGTCACATCCGGACACGGGGGAAGGCCTTCTATCTCGTATCTTCACGGCCCATCAGTCCGGCCCATGTCACATAGCTCGACCATCCGAGGACCCCTTAATCCAGGACTCCCTCAGTAGCCCCCGAACTTGCCTTCAATGATGATGTAGTATCCGGCTTTATGTCTTCGGCTTTGTAAGGCGGGTTCTCCATTATACTTTGGATTGAGGATATTTCGGCTCCATATTAAATATCATGTTTTTGCTGCCGTCGCCCCGGCTTCCACGTGTCAGTTGAATGCGAACGGTTCAGGTATATTTTACAAATAACCCCTCGACCACGCAGGGATGGAGTCTATTTAAGGGGATTGGATCTCAGATGCCATTCCACACCACGCGGAAATCCTTAGAACTTGCCACAGGAAATCGTCCAAACATGGCCGGCACTCCTTGCTCCTCCTCACGCCCCTACGGCCCTCAAAAAGGCGACTGGGAAATCTGCTCGGTGTCACACCCCCACCTGAATGAACTTCAGAGGCAGGGATATCTTCGTCCCGCGGATCTAGTCTCTGTTAGGGCGGGGTTAACTTCCCTCAATGGCGAAGCCCTAGCGGAAAATTTCCCCAATCCTTCTACAGAGGAGCGGGTGTGCTTCGTTTCTTTCCTTCTAAGAGGCATAGGCTTCCCTATCCACCCTTTCCTCAGAGGTCTCCTGGAGTATTATGGCCTCCAAATGCACAATCTGACGCCAGGCTCCATCATGCATATCGCGGGCTTCGTTGCTCTCTGCGAGCTGTTCCTAGGCTATGAGGCCCATTTCGAGTTATGGTGGAAATTCTTCTGCCTCATTCCCCGCTCCCAAAAGGGATCTATATTCGAGGTGGGCGGCGCCGAAGTATGGCGCATACCGGGACATGATACATGTCCAGCACTCCGAAGAAGGCATCCGAAGAGTGCCCTCGGAGTGGTTTTATATTGAAAACGTCGTTCTTCCGGACCCAATCTGGTGCGGCCTTCCCGAATTCTCCAGCGCTCCTCTAAAGAAGCACACCAGCTGGCGTCCCCGAAGCCTCGAGAAAGGAGACAGTGTGGAGGTCGAGAGGTTGGCAAGAAAAATCAGAGTACTTGCCAACTCCGGGCTGTCAATAATTGAGGTAATGGCAATTTCAATAACGCGATGCGTTCACCCGCTCCAATCTAGGGGTTTTCCCATGTGGCATAACAACGGGGAGGATGATGCATCTCGTTGTTTACGCAAGGGTCCGGACAACTTTGCCGCCCTGGCCACCATCTTAGCTGATCTTTTCAAGGGGGAGAAGGAAGACTTCACTCGCTTGAAGTGTCGAGAAGGTTTTTCCATGTACAACCCCATTGACTGGGTAAGTTTTTGACGATCGTCTTCACTCAATTCTTTTCCATAGTTACGCTAGTCAAATCTAATCTGGCCGCTTTTAATAGGAACGGAGAAATATCGTCGAGGGGATCTACAACCCCGCTCCACAGCCAGAGGATCATAATCGGGATCTAGATCCCGGATATGAAGAAGATCCGGACATATTTATAGAGCTTAAGGAGGGAATTTTTTATCAGGCAAGCTACGATGGCACGGAAGTGGCTATTATAGCCAATTACCCTGGCCTTCTCCCCTCCTCCCACGTAAGTACCCAGGAGACATCTCCTCTGAAAGAGTTTTTCCATCGCACCTCACCCACCGCACTGTCTCATGCTCCGAAGGGGCGACGCTCATCTCGACGAGCTGTATCGAAGGTGTCTTCTAGGAAGGCGACACCTGTGCAGGGTGAGTCCTTAAAAAGAAAGGACAACGGTGATACTACCGTGCCCCCGCCTTCACCAAAGAGGTATAGTCTTTAATATGCATCCGGTGGACAGACCGAATTGTGACGTTTTTTGTTGGGCCATCTTGCAGGAAGAGCATACGCTAGACTACATCCTGGGACCTCGCTGACCGTGCATCGACCAATCCAGCCCCGAACCCTACCGTAAGAACTAGGGTTGATATGGGTAAAGTGTCGGATTGTCATCTCCAAGAGGATTCGGATGATGTATCTATCACCAATTCCGAGGTGGAGAGCGCAATGAATCATCGGCGGAGGAAAGAGGCCATGCACAATCCCAGTTTTACCATAGAGGCATTCCATGCCCTCAACTCTGCGGATGCATATATCCGAGCTACTCGGGATGAGCTTACCGGAGGCACACACCAGCTTTCAAAGGATATGCGGGTAAGAGCTTTTTGTAGGTGCAAGACTCATGTGCCAATAGCCCCCGAGACTTGAAACAGTTTGGTCCAACTGATTTAAGGATCGTTGTATCATCAGGTACTCATGGAGAAAAATGTCATGCTATCCAAGGAGCTTGAAGAATGTAGGACCAAGCTTACTGCTGTCACCACCGAACTGGAGAAGTCCAAGAAGGCACCGAATGGTAAGGTCAATTACTGTTCGAAGAAATACGATTCTGTGCCAACAATGTTTTTTAATATACAATATTGTGTTTATGGCTTCATGATCGTCGGATCAGCTGGAGGACAGACTGAAGGCTGCGCAGGCAGATAAATAGCATGCTGAAAGGCAAGAAGCCACTAGTCAACATATACTGACACGGGCCAGGGATGAGAAGAACAAACTACAGGATGCCAACATCAAGCAAACCGAGGAGCTGAAGGACGTAACAGCCCAACTGTCGGATGCCTTGAAGGAGAACTGAAAGCTGAAAGGCGGCATATTTAGTATGCCCTTGAACCTAACTTTCATGAGATCCCGTGATGGAAAATTTGGACGAGATTTGTGCCTGTAGGGTTGTTAACTGGGCGGCCCAAAGGAGAAGTGTCTGAATTCCAAGGTGACTAGCTGCAAGAGCTATCCAAAGTGCACGAGTGAGCTTGGAAAGCCATGGGGAATATGGGGAAGGCTTTATGGCCATCTGATTTTCCTCCAGGAATGATGGGGGAGCTCGTAGTGTTATTCAAGGGAGCTCGTCTTTGTTTTGAGCTGAGGAAGGCATCGGTATGTCTAGAAGGTGCACGAGAGGCCCGGGCCATGGTGAAAACGTGGTATACCGGACTTGATCCGAACCATATGGCCCGGGTCGGACCTCGGGGACCAGACAGACAATAAATTCCGGTGAGCTTGGTGTACGACCAAGTAAAGATAGCCGCAAAAAATTTCATAGTAGGACTGTAAACTAGACAGCCTGATAGATGGCATAGATAAAGAGTAGGC
This sequence comes from Triticum urartu, assembly GCF_003073215.2. Lineage (NCBI taxonomy): Eukaryota > Viridiplantae > Streptophyta > Magnoliopsida > Poales > Poaceae > Triticum > Triticum urartu. Next base: position 288,491,807 of record NC_053026.1, read on the forward strand.
ATGTAATTTTATGTGACAATACACTTTATCGGCAAAACTTATCTCCGGCCGAATTGTAAAAGATTGTCATGGCAGACCTACCGCTTTCACACTCCGAAACCCCAAGGGTGGAGTGTTTCCGAATACTATAGCAGTGGGAAACACCAAGTATGTTCGGAAAGCAGGCGATCTGGCCATAATGCTTGAACAGACAAACTGCATTCGGGGAGTTATGTTATATTACTGTTTAACATAAGAAACATCTTCCAGAAAGAATAGTTTCATTAAGGGTTCCTCTCTCTGGGTCGGCATGCGTGTATGCATGACTAAGCCGTGATGCGAAAGAATCACAGGAGTCTTCGTATTTTGGTAGTTTATATTGCTACAAGGCAGTTTGTCTTTTGTCCGCCGACCAATTATTCCCTTAAGACCGCTAGCTTTCGGCTTCACCAGTCTGAGGTACATGTACGGATGACCCGGTTCTAACAATCGTAGAGGTGCTCCCTTTATGCCCTAGCCGAATGAGCGGGAACGTAGAGCATAAGCACAGGAGCCAGGCAACCCAGCTTGGCAAAAATTTAAGTCATAGAGGTGCATATAATGGCGAAGACAGGACGTATATGAGAAAACAACACACACACACACATATATGGTGAGCTTTATGCTCGAAATGATAATAAGCTTCTATTAGAGGAAGCCCCTAGTTATGGTGGGGTGTGTACATTTAAGGATGTATACCCCTCAAGTGTGCAGCTTACCCGAACACACGCTAGAAGTTATAAGGGAAAAAGAGAAAGGAAAAAAGTGAAAAGGGAGAAAAAGGTAACGAACAATGTGTCCGGATTTAGGCATAGAATCTTTGGAGTCTGGCAGCGTTCCATGGGTTCGGCTCTAAGAAATTGTCCGATGTGTTGTGAAGGCGATAGGCTCGTCCAGTGAGAACTTCATCTATAATGAAGGGACCCTCCCATTTGGGCTTGAGCTTGTCCTTTTTCTTCTCTGGTAGGCGTAGAACAAGTTCACCGACATTATAAGTCTTAGCCCGCACTTCTTTGCTTTGGTATCTTCGAGCTTGTTGTTGGTAGAATGCGGAACGGGCCTTGGCAACATCGCGCTCCTCCTCCAGGACATCTAAGTTGTCTTGACGATCGAGCTCGGCCTCTCTCTCTCCTCATACATGCGCACTTGAGGTGAGTCATGAATAATATCGCGGGGCAGGACAACCTCTGCGCCGTACACCATGAAGAACAGTGTGTATCTGGTCATGCGATTGGGTGTGGTCCACAGCCCCTAGAGTACAAAGTCGAGCTCCTCGACCCAGTGTTTATCCGACTTCTTTAAGGATCACACTAGTCTGGGTTTGATTCCACTCATTATCAGGCCATTGGCTCGTTCAACTTGACCGTTTGTTGGGGGTGATACACGGAGGCATAATCGAGTTTAATGCCTAGATTAGCACACCATTTTTCACCTCGTCGGCTATAAAGTTAGAGCAATTACCAGTAATAATGCTGCGTGGGACACCATAACGGTGTACGACACCGGATACAAAGTTTATCACTGATCCGGCTTCAGCAGTTTTAACTGGTTTGGCCTCTATCCACTTAGTAAATTTGTTTACCATAACCAGCACATATTTTTTCTTATGGCTGCCCCCTTTAAGGTGTCCGACCATGTCCAGCCCCCAGACCGCGAAAGGCCAAGTAATGTGGATTGTTCGTAGGGTGGTGAGCGGCATGTGGCTTTCATTGGCAAAAGGCTGGCATCCGACACAGCGTTGTACGAGGTCCTGTGTGTCTGCTCGGGCCGTGGGACAAAAGAAACCTGTACGGAAGGCCTTACTTACAAGGGCCGGAGCTGCGGCATGATGGCCGCCAAGACCAGCATGTATTTTAGCCAAGACCTGCCGTCCCTCCTCTTCGGAGATACATCTTTGAAGGACTCCGGTAATGCTTTTCTTGTAGAGCTTTCCTTCATGAACCTTGTAGGCTTTCGAACGTCGAACGATGCAACAAGCCTCATTCTGGTCCTCAGGGATCTCCCGCCTATTAAGGTAGGCCAGGAAGGGTTCGTTCCATGGGGCGATTACCACCATGATTACATGGGCGGAAGGCGTTGGTTTGTGCCCGAGCCCCCGATGATGTCTGAATTGTGTTCGGCATCCAGGGGTGTGATCGGCGCCGGACTGGCATTTCCGCTCTCGTCCTGCCATACCATGGATGGCTTAAAGAGACTTTCCAAGAAGGTGTTAGGCGGAATGGGTCGCGTTTAGCGCCCATTCGAGCAAGGATGGCCGTTGCTTGCTTACTGTCTCAGGCCACGTGATGAAACTTGAGCCCCTCGAACTGAGCTGATATTTTGAGCACGGCATTGCGGTAAGCTACCTTCTTTGGATCTTTTGCATGGAATTCTCCGTTTATTTGGGATATTGCGAGGCTTGAATCCCCGCGCACCTCAAGGTGTTGTATGCCCATAGAAACAGCCATCCGGAGACCATGCAGTAGTGCCTCATATTCGACTCTGTTATTGGAGTCCGTGTACATGATTTGCAATACGTAACGGACTGTGTCCCCTGTAGGGGATGTTAGGATGACACCAGCCCCCAATCCGGCTAACATTTTAGAGTCGTCGAAGTACATCAACCAGTTGGAGTATGTATCGTATTCTTTGGGGAGTTCGGCTTCTGTCCATTCGGCGACGAAGTCGGCCAACACCTGAGATTTAATAGCCCGGCATGGTTTGTACGTTAGTTCGAATGGTAGAAGCTCGACGGCCCGTTTTGCAATGCGACCGATGGTGTCTTGATTATTTATGATATCATTGAGTGGGACCTCGAAGGCCACCATGGTCAGGCACTCTTGAAAGTAGTGTTGAAGCTTCCGAGATGCCATGAAAACCGCATATGCTATCTTTTGATAGTGCGGGTACCAGGATTTACATGGTATGAGAACCGCCGGTACGTAGTATACGGGTTTTTGTAGTGGGAATTTATGTCCCTCTTCCTCTTGTTCAACAACGAGTACTGCGCTCACCACCGGGTGAGTTGCAGATATGTATAGTGGTATGGGTTCGCCAAGGTTAGGCGCGGCAAGGATTGGGTTGTTTGCTAGTAGAGCTTTCATTTCTTCCAACCCGGCTGTTGCCGCGTCCTTCCACTCAAAGTGGTCGGTACGTCGAAGCAGGCGATATAGCGGCAACGCCTTCTCTCCTAATCTGGAGATAAAGCGGCTCAAGGCGGCCACGCACCCAGCTAGTTTTTGGACCTGTTTTAGGTCTGTTGGAATTGCCAACTGTGACAAGGCTCAGATTTTGGCTGGGTTTGCTTCGATTCCTCTATTGGAAACAATGAACCCGAGAAATTTTCCGACTGGAATGCTGAAAACGCATTTTTTCGGATTGAGTTGTATGTCATATGTTCGAAGGTTGTCGAATGTAAGATGTAAGTCGTCCACCAATGATTCGACCTATTTAGTTTTGATGACTACATCATCTACGTATGCCTCCACCGTCTTGCCAATTTGTTTTTCCAGGCATGTTTGAATCATGCGTTGGTAGGTGGCACCGGCGTTTTTGAGTCCGAAAGGCATAGTGTTGAAGCAGAAAGGCCCGGACGGGGTAATGAATGCCATTGTGGCGTGATCGGATTCCTTCATCTTAATTTGATGTATCCAGATTATGCGTCAAGGAAACATAATGAATCGTGTCCTGTGGTTGATCTGGTCAATGCGGCATAGTGGGAAGGGGTCCTTAGGCAGGCTTTATTGAGGTCTTTGAAATCGACACAAAGGCACCACAATTTGTCCTTATTTGGCACCATGACCAGGTTTGCTATACAATCCGTTTGTTTTATCTCTCGAATAAACCCGGCTTCAAGTAGTTTGGCTAGCTCCTCCCCCATAACTTGTCGCTTGGGTTCGGAAAATCGCCGCAGCGTCTGCTTGATTGGCTTGAACCCCTTTAGTATGTTGAGGCCGTGTTCAGCCAGTCTGCGTGGGATTCCTGGCAGATCCGTTGGGTGCCAGGCGAAGATGTCCCAATTCTCGCACAGGAATGCTCTTAGAGTGGCATCGACCGTCAGATCTAGCTTTGGTCCAATGGCTGTTGTTTTATTAGAATCGGTTGGGTGGACTTGGAATTTGACTATTTCGTCTGCTGGCTTAAAAGAAGTGGATTTAGGCCTTTTATCAAGAATTATGTCGTCTCTATCCACTATGGAGCGCAGAGCGGTGAGCTCCTCGGCCGCGAGGGCCTAGGATAGTGCCTCGAGGGCCAGGGATGCAATTTTGTTTTCAGCGCAGAGCGCTATGTCCGGATCACTAGTGATAGTGATGACTCCATTGGGCCCGGGCATTTTGAGCTTCATGTACCCGTAATGAGGTATAGCTTGAAAGCGTGTGAATGCATCTCGCCCCAACAGGGTGTGATATCCGTTGTTGAAAGGTGCCACCTGGAAGATTAACTCTTCGAACCTGTAGTTCTCAAGCATGCCGAATACTACATCAAGTTTAATTTTTCCCGAACAACATGCTTCTCGACTGGGAATAATGCCTCAAAAGGTTGTACTGCTTTGCTCGACACGGCTCTTGTCCATTTGCATTTTGTCGAGCGTGTCCTCATAAATGAGGTTTAATCCGTTGCCCCCGTCCATGAGCACTTTAGTCAGCTGGAAGACATCTACAATTGGGTTTAGATCTAGAGCGGCTAGTGCTCCGACTGATTGGGCCCGTGGTTCGTCAGTAGCATTGAAGGTTATCGCCATGTCGTTCCAAGGGTTGACTGCGATTACTTGGTTGACTTCGACGAGGTCGTGGAGCGCCCTTTTGCACTGATTGTTTGAAGAAAAGGTCTCGAAGACCGTAAGCACATTGACATCGTTATCCTCCGGGGAGTACTTGTCTGGGGTAGTGTTGATGAGGATGGCTTCATTGCTCTTAGCCACCTGCCGGAGTATCCAACATGCCCGAAGGCTATGTGTTGGTTCAGATGTTTGCGTCGTGTGTATCTGACAAGGCTTGTTGAGCCATTCCTCAAGGATAGTTTTGTGTCCCGTTAAGGGCTTGATTTTTTTGTCCGTGGGGTGATGATCAGGTGCCCCATGAGGGTGCATCCTTTTTGCCCGACCGGTGAGTGTCTTAAAGGCCGGTGGTTCCCACTGAGCTGTCTAGGCTTTCCAGACGCTTTCCATCATGCAGTACCTCTGTACTATGTGTGCCAAATCTGCAAAGTGTAGTATGTGGCATCGGTTCAGGGCATTGAGGATCCCTTCGTCCGTACAGTTGCAGCAAAAGACTGATACCGCATTGTTGTTGAAGCAATCTTTAATCTTGTTTTTAACAAGTAGGAATCTAGCCCAAAAGTGATGGACTATTTCTCGAGGCTGCTGTCGTACATACATTAAGTCGCATTTGTCTAGTGGACCGGAATTGCTTGGAGAGTATTGCTTGTGGTGGGTGGGTGGGTTTAAATCCGAGCCCCAGCCCACTGTGGAATCCGGAATTTTAAAGATTTATGAGGTTACCGGCCCAGGATCCGGAGTGTCCTGGGTATTTTTATGCTCAACGCCTGGTTCTATGTTCGGAGGATGAAAGGTCTCTTCCCGAAGATGATTATCTGGATTGCAGGGCTCGGAGATTCGAACATAGTTTGTTCTTAGCATAGGAGGAGATGTATCCTCAACTCGCTCTTCCACAATTGTCACCAGGTGGGTGACAGGCGGGGACCCGATTTCCCTCTGATCGGGTTTAAGCCCAATCAAATCGTAGTCTGTTGTGACTCCCAGGGCGGCGATGTGATCTAGCAGTTCGTTCAAAGATGAGATATCTGCCGGATCCATCCTATCGACATTTTCGGGGTCGATGCGGAGATGATTTTTTGCGTTCTGAGAGACCGCCTAGGGCATAATGGTCGGGCGGGCGCCCATAGTGAAACTGCCAAGCTGGAGGATCTGCCCAGGATCTAGGGCCCTTCCAGAGGTGATTTTGTCGTTAACGACAAGGCGAGCCATCGGTCCTTCTATCGACAACACAGAGGAACTCTCAATGAAAGCACCAATGTCGGTGTCAAAACCGACCGATCTCGGGTAGGGGGTCCCAAACTGTGCGTCTGAGGATCGAAGGTAACAGGAGGCAGAGGACACGATGTTTACCCAGGTTCGGTCCCTCTTGATGGAGGTAATACCCTACTTCCTGCTTGATTGACTTTGATGAGTATAGGGGTTAGCAGAGTTGATCTACTTTGAGATCGTAATGGCTAAACCCTAGATGTCTAGCATGTATGATTATGATTGCCTCTACGGACTAAACTCTCCGATTTATATAGACACCGGAGGGGCCTAGGGTTGTACAGAGTCGGTTTACAGAGAAATGAATCTTCACATCCGAACGCCAAGCTTGCCATCCATGCAAAGGAGAGTTTCATATGGGCACAGGGAAAGGCCTTCTATCTCGTATCTTCATGGCCCATCAGTCCGGCCCATGTCACATAACCCGACCATCCGAGGACCCCTTAATCCAGGACTCCCTCAGTGGCTAGCTGGGCCAGATCCAGCCCCGGATACCAGGCCTTGACGAATTCCAAGGCCATCCGAGTGCCTGCCCGAGCCGCGGCACCCTTCCAGGCCTTGAAGCGCCCGACTGCTGCATCCAGCTAGCTGGCAGTCCGGCTGGGGGTGCGCGGAACCTGAGCGTCTAGCCAGAGTGCAGCTAGCACCTGTGCCCCGGCGCGCTCCAAGCGGCGAAGTACACGATGAGCCGACACTAAGTGCGTCTTGACGGCCAGAAGCTGCTCGCCAAGATTGCAAGGCACGTACGGCGGAATGTCAACACCTGCCCTCCTCCACTAATCACGCCACGCCTCGATGGCCTGGCTAACGGCGACGGACTGACCAGGGAAAAACTCTGCACAAGAAGAAGATCAAAGAATTAGAAGCCAGAAGCCGGCTCCCATAGCAGTTGGCGATCATGCAACAAAAGATGAAACGACTTACCATCGATCATGTCCTCGATCTCGCCATAGCCATCCGACAGGAACTTCTCCCTCTCGGCCCAGTTTGAGCGCTAAGTCTCGTACTCGGCCTTGAGGAGGGTTTCACTTTCCTACAGCTTCTGGACCTTTGCTCAGCGCTTCGCCGCCTGGTCCTCCAGCTCCTTTGCCAATCGGTCATGCTCCTAGGCGGCCTGGCTGAGCTCCTGCTCCTTGGTGCGGAGCTTAGACTCCACCTCGTCTAGGCATTTCCGCAGATCAGCAGTGGCCTCTGCCAAGACAAGAAAAAATAATACGTTAGCATCAACCAAAAGCAAGTAGTTGCCAGAAGATCTGGCCCGACTACTCAGCAGTCGGCCAGAATCTTGGGGGCTACACCCAATGGGTGCACTGACGTGCCCCCATGGAATGAAAGATGAAGTGCTTACTTTGGCTCTGGTTCAGATCAGTGGTCCGCTTGGCCAGCTCCTGGTTCTGGGAGTTGTAGGCGGCCGCGCGAAGGTTGTGGTAGTCCTGCAATGAAGACAACAAAAGAAAGGACAAGTCAGCACTCGGAGCTCACCTTGAAGTTCCGAGCCGCCTGCTCAGCAGCTGGCCCGGAACTCGGGGGCTACACCCATTGGGGGCGCTGGTGCGTTGAGGGAGTCCTAGATTAGGGGGTCCTCGGACTGCCAGACTATATACTTTGGCCGGACTGTTGGACTATGAAGATACGAGATTGAAGACTTCGTCCCGTGTCCGGGTGGGACTCTCCTTTGCGTGGAAGGCAAGCTTGGCAATTCAGATATGTAGATCTCCTCCCTTGTAACCGAATCTGTGTAACCCTAGCCCCCTCCGGTGTCTATATAAACCGGAGGGTTTAGTCCATAGGACAACAACAATCATAATCATAGGCTAGCTTCTAGGGTTTAGCCTCTACGATCTCGTGGTAGATCAACTCTTGTAATACTTATATCATCAAGATCAATCAAGCAGGAAGTAGGGTATTACCTCCATCGAGAGGGCCCGAACCTGGGTAAACATTGTGTCCCCCGCCTTAGACGCATAGTTCGGGACCCCCTACCCGAGATCCGCCGGTTTTGACACCGACATTGGTGCTTTCATTGAGAGTTCCACTGTGCCGTCACCATAAGGCTTGATGGCTCCTTTCGATCATCGGCAACGATGCGATCCAGGGTGAGGTTTTCCCCCCGGACAGATCTTCGTATTCGGCGGCTTCGCACCGCAGGCCAACTCGCTTGGCCATCCGGAGCAGATCGAGAGCTACGCCCCTGGCCGTCAGGTCAGGTTTGGAAACTTAAGCTATACTGCCGACATCCGCGGAGACTTGGTCTTCGACGGATTCGAGCCCGTGTCAGGTGCGCCGCACAGTCACGACAAGCATGACTTAGCTCTGCCGCCGGACAGTGTTCGGGATATCATCCCTATGGTAACTCCGGCCCTCGATCCGGAGCAGATCGCACCATCCGAGGACGGGTGGATGGACCCCGCCACGGAGGCCGCACACTTAGCGGCGATAGAGCCGAATGCTGACTTCACCTCCTACGAGACCTGTGTTGCCGGACCCTTGGATTCGTCCCCGGCCACGGGCTCCGAACCGCTTGTGTCCGTGCCTATCAAATCTGATTGGGCACCGATTATGGAGTTTTCCTCCGCGGATATCTTTCAGCACTCCCCCCTGGGCAACGTGCTGAATTCATTAAGGTCTGTCTCCTTGTCGAAAGGCCCTTGGCCGAACTATGTCCGGCTTGAGTGGGAAGCGGACGACGAAGAAATTCGTTCCCCACCCACCACCCACTTAATAGCCACTGTCGACGACTTAACCGACATGCTTGATTTCGGCTCCGAAGACATCGACGGTATGGATGATGATGTAGGAGAAGAACAGGAACCACCGCCCACAGGGCGCTGGACTGCCACCTCATCATATGATATATACATGGTGGACACCCCCAAAGAAAGCGATGGCAATAAGGAAACAGAGGATAATCCCCTCGAGAAGCAATCTAAGAACCGGCGTCAAATGGCGCCGCTCTAAGCCCCGCCATAGCAAAAATAGCGATACCGGCACAAGAGACAATAACACCACGGATAGCACCAAAGACGAAGACAATCCCCTCCAGCCAGGCCTCGAGCGGGAGGATGGGCAAGCTAGCCCTAAGGAACAGGCAGCAGACGGATAATCAGAGGTTGACAATTACATGCCTCTCTCCGGAGGCGAGGTGAGCGTCGGCGACGAAGAATTTATCATGCCTGAGGATCCCGCCGAACTGGAGCGCTTCAAGCGCCGGCTTATAGCCACAGCAAAAAGCCTGAAGAAAAAGCAAGAACAGCTTCAAGCTGACCACGATCTGCTAGCGGATAGATGGACTGAGGTCCTGGCGGCCGAGGAATACGAACTCGAGCGCCCAACCAAAAGTTACACAAAGCGCAGGTTGCTACCCCAACTCGAGGAAGAAGCATTAAAGCCTACACTTCCAGCGTATGATGCGGCTAACCGGCCACCTCGTGGCCGAGACAAAGCGGCATGTCAGGCCGAAGTCCAGCCCGCACCCCGTCGCCAGTTAAATAAATATACCAAGGCCTGGGGTAACACGCAGGACCTGCGAGACGTATTGGAATACAAGGTAGGACATACAAGATCGATCTATGGATCACGGGGGCGCGCCCCAACGCGTGACGACGACCGTCACGCCGGATATACTAAAAGCAAATCCGGCCGGGCCGAATACAGCAGACAAGACTCGTATGAACTGCGTCGTGATATAGCCCGGCACAGAGGCGCCGCACACCCCCTATGCTTCAGTGATGAAGTAATGGATCACGAATTCCCAGAAGGTTTTTAACCCGTGAACATTGAATCATATGGTGGTACAACAGACCCCGCGGTATGGATCAAAGATTTCCTCCTCCACATCCACATGGCCCGCGGTGACGATCTACATGCCATCAAGTACCTCCCATTAAAACTCAAAGGACCTGCTCGGCATTGGCTCAATAGCCTACCGGCAAACTCCATTGGCAGTTGGGAGAATTTGGAGGACGCATTCCTTGACAACTTCCAGGGCACTTATGTGCGACCACCGGATGCCGATGACTTGAGTCACATAACCCAACAGCCAGGGGAATCAGCTAGGAAATTATGGACTCGGTTCCTAATTAAAAAGAACCAAATTGTCGATTGTCTGGATGCCGACAACTTAGCAGCATTTAAGCATAACATCCGCGACGAGTGGCTTGCCCGACACCTCGGCCAAGAAAAGCCGAAACCCATGGCAGCGCTCACGACACTCATGACCCGCTTTTGTGCGGGCGAGGATAGCTGGCTGGCTCGCAGTAACAACACATCAAGAAACCTTGGCAATTTAGATGCCAAAGATAGCAACGACAGGCCACGTCGCAACAGACACAAGCGCCGCAGCAACGGCGACAACGCCGAAGACACGACAGTTAATGCCGGATTCAGTGGCTCTAAATCTGGTCAGCGGAAAAAGTCGTTCAAAAGAAGCAATCCGGGCCCGTCCATCTTGGACCGCATACTCGATCGTTCGTGTCAAATTCACGACACCCCCGATAAACCAGCCAACCACACCAACAGAAAATGCTGGGTGTTCAAATAGGCCGGCAAGTTCAATGCTGAAAACATGGAAAAGGGGCTGCATAGTGACGACGAGGAGGCGCCCCGGCCGCCGAACACAGGAGGACAGAAGAAATTTCCTCCCCAGGTGAAAATGGTAAACATGATATACGCAACCCATATTCCCAAGCCGGAACGGAAGTGTGCCCTGAGGGACGTCTATGCGATGGAGCCAGTCACCCCAAAGTTCAACCCATGGTCTTCTTGTCCGATCACCTTTGATCGCAGGGACCACCCCACCAGTATCTGTAACACCCCGGATGTAATTTACCTTATTTGTACTCCAACTCTTGCCGTTTCCGGCACTAAGTTATTCTATTTCCTCGTGTTGGGTTTTTGTCTCCGTGTGTTGTTGTCTTTGTCATGCATCTCATATCATGTCATCATGTGCATTGCATTTGCATATGTGTTCGTCTCATGCATTCGAGCTTTTTCCCCGTTGTCCGTTTTGCATTCCGGCGCTCCTATGTCCTCCGGTGTCCCTTTCTACTTTTTTTCGTGTGTGGGCGTTAAACATTTCCAGATTGGTCCGAGACTTGTCATGTGGCCTTGGTTTACTACCGGTAGACCGCTTGTCAAGTTTCGTGCCATTTGGACTTCGTTTGATACTCCAACGGTTAACCGAGGGACCGAAAAGGCCTCGTGTGTGTTGCAGCCCAATGCCCTTCCAAACTAGCCCAAAACCCACCAAAGCCTCTCCCAACGTCTAGAGCGTTCGATCACGATCGCGTGGCCGAAAACTATGCTCAATTTGGAGCCTCCTAACTCCTCCTACCTATAAAAAGGCATCCCCTCTCGAAATCCCGGATCCCCTCCTTACAAACCCTAGAAAAATTCCTCTCCGCGTGCAGACACGTCCGCCCGCGCCGGACGAGACCGCCGCCACCAACTAGGACGTGCCACGTGGCGCCCACAGCCCCACTTCGCCGCCTCGTCTGCACCGGCCCGCCCGGCCCGGCACCGGCCCTCCCCGCGCCCCGCCCGGGCCGCGTCCTTCTCGCCGAGCGCCGCCCGCCTCCTCTCGCCACCCCGCCGCCTTAGCTCCCGCACCACCGCCGGAGCCCCGCGCCGGCCACCGCCGCCGTCGCCGCCGACCCGCCGCGCCCCGCCGCCTCAGCTCCGGCTTCCGCGCCCAGCCGCGCCGCCCTGCCGCGGCGACCACCGGCCCTCCACCGCGGCGCCGCCTCGCCGTCCTCCTCCGACGGCTACAGTAACTGCTACAGTACTGCCAGATCTGAAAAATCCTAGATCCGGTTGACTTTTCCCTCTTCTCCCAGTAATTTTATGCATACTTTGACATGCCATAACTTCCTCATCGTAGCTCCGATTCGTGCATGTAGCATATCAAAACGTTCGTCTCGACGAGTATATCATTTCATCTCATTGCATCATTTTCATTTGAGCTCATCTTGTTGCCCGAAATGCTGTTGGAAGAGGGCTATATGAGGATTATTTCAGATCTGTTTCAGCAAATGGCCTTTTGTCATTTTTGCCATGATTAATGTGTGCATGTTATAATTCTGAGATCTACATGTGTTTTGTAGAATGCCATGCCATCTTTACAGGGGTGTATGCCATGTATTTTTGTGATCTTTGTGGTGACTAGCACAAGCATGCAAAGTAGCTTACTCGGTGATGCTGATTTCAGGGACTTAGAATTTCACTAAGTCCTTGTTCTGTTATTGTTTTTATGCCATATGTTCATGTTGTTTCCTAGAGATCCGTGCCTATTTTGAGCATGATAAGTAAGGATGTTTTGTTAATATTGTGGTGATCTATCCATCCATGTCTTTGTTTGCAATTATGGAGCACCCTAGCTTGAGTCAATCGAGCTCTATTTTTGCTATAAAATGTTCCTGGCAGATTGTTAACATGTTTTGCAATTTTGCCAAGCTTGTTGTTATTGATCCGTGCATGCTATGTTGTTGTTCTTGCCATGTCTAGATTCTATGCAATGTCTTCGTTTGTCATGCAATGCCTCGTAGTGAGTGCATCGAGCTCGTAAACATGCCTACTTGTTAATATGTTTTGCTATGTTCGCATGCTTGCAATTGTATTTTCTGATCCCTTTTGGCTCAAGGTCACTAAGGGACTTTTGTTATTTGCTTAGAGTAGCTTCATGTCATGCCTTGCTTTGCCATGTTATGTTCCTGTAGCATATAGTTATCGTGCTCTAAACATTGCTTCCTGATGATAAATTCCTGACATGCTGTTAATTTCACTAAGTCTGAAACATGTTATCTTTTGCACTTTTGCCATGCTTGTTTGAACCTCTTAATGAGTGAATTAGCCATAGCTCAGTGTTCATCTTTTGTCAAGCATCTTGAGTGGATCCCTGCCATGTATTTTGTTGTCATGTTTGAGTTCTGTAGCATGTTGTTCTTGATGCATTTAGAAGGCTACTTGCTGTCTATCGCAGACCGGTGCCATATTTGTTTTGCTTGCCATTTCCAAACTGTGCATCCGATTCCGGTGATCTTTATATCGTTTTTGACCAAAATCAACTCACCTTTCCAGTGGCACTCTTGGATTTCCAAGTTGAGGCCAGGTTCAATCATTCCTTTCCAAATCATGCATATGCATCGCATATTGCATCCCGCATATCATACCATGTTTGCATCATGTTGCTTGAGCTTTGCACGTGGTTGATTGTGTTCCCTTTTGCTTGTTGTTCTTGTTTGGGTAGAGCCGGGAGACGAGTTCGTGATCAAGGAGCCTGTTGAGTTCACTTACGAGGATCAAGGCAACTCTGAGAACTTTGCAGGCAAGATGACCATTCCCTAGAAATCACTTCTATCTTTGCTTGCTAGATGCTCGCTCTTTTGCTATGCCTATGGTACGATACCTACCACTTGCTTATCATGCCTCCCATATTGCCATGTCAAACCTCTAACCCACCTTATCCTAGCAAACCGTTGTTTGGCTATGTTACCGGCTTGCTCAGCCCCTCTTATAGCGTTGCTAGTTGCAGGTGAAGATTGGAGATCGTTCCTTGTTGGAACATGTTTATTGTTGGGATATCACCATATTATCTTGTTTATCTTAATGCACCTATATACTTGGTAAAGGGTGGAAGGCTCGGCATTATGCCTAGTGTTTTGTTCCACTCTTGCCGCCCTAGTTTCCGTCATATCGGTGTTATGTTCCCGGATTTTGCGTTCCTTACACGGTTGGGTTATAATGGGAACCCCTTGACAGTTCGCCTTGAATAAAACTCCTCCAGCAATGCCCAACCTTGGTTTTACCATTTACCACCTAGCCTCTTTTTCCCTTGGGTTTCCAGATCCCGAGGGTCATCTTTATTAAACCACCCTGGGTCAGTGCTCCTCTGAGTGTTGGTCCAAAACAGAGCCACTTGCAGCGCCACCTTGGGGAAACTTGAGGGTTGGTTTAAGTTGTACGTAGTGTTCATCTGAGTGTGCCCTAAGAACGAAATATGTGCAGCTCCTATCGGGATTCGTCGGCACATTCTGGCGGTGTTGCTGGACTTGTTTTACCATTGTCGAGGATGTCTTGTAACCGGGATGCCAAGTTTGATTGGATTGTCTTGGGAGAAGGAATATCCTTCGTTGACCGTGAGAGCTTGTGATGGGCTAAGTTGGGACTCCCCTGCAGGGATTTGAACTTTCGAAAGTCGTGCCCACGGTTATGGGCAGATGGGAATTTGTTAATGTCCGGTTGTAGATAACATGAAACTTAACTTAATTAAAATGCACCAACCGCGTGTGTAACCGTGATGGTCTCTTCTCGGCGGAGTTCGGGAAGTGAACACGGTGTTGGAGTAATGTTTGACGTAGGTTGTTCCAGGATCACATCTTGATCATAGTTGTTCGACCGTGCTTTGCCTTCTCTTCTCGCTCTCGTTTGCGTATGTTAGTCACCATATATGCTAGTCGCTTGCTGCAGCTCCACTTCATACCTTTACCTTTCCCATAAGCTTAAATAGTCTTGATCGCGAGGGTGCGAGATTGCTGAGTCCCCGTGACTCACAGTTTACTTCCAAAACCAGATGCAGGGACCGATGATACCATTCCAGATGATATGACCGAGCTCAAGTGGGAGTTCGATGAAGACTCTCGTCGTTACTATGTGTCTTTCCCAGATGATCAGTAGTGGTGCCCAGTTGGGGCGATCGGAGGCTTTTTCGCATTTGGGGGTTTATCTTCATTTTGGTTCCGTAGTCGGACCTTGAGTGTATTTGGATGAATGTAATGACTTATTTATGTATTTGTGTGACGTGGCGAGTGTAAGCCAACTATGTACCTTTCCACTTTATTTATTTACATGGGATGTTGTGAAGATTACCCCACTTGTGACATTGCTTTCAATGCGGTTATGCCTCTAAGTCGTGCTTCAACACGTAGGAGATATAACCGCATCGAGGGCGTTATAGTGTCCGTCATGGCGGTTCTGCCGCATTGGTCCTTGACCCCATCATTGACGGATTTCACCTCACTCGAGTCCTTATGGACAGTGGCAGCAGCCTGAACCTGCTCTATCAGGATACAGTGCGCAAAATGGGTATAGACCCCTTGAGGATCAAACCCACCAAAACCACCTTTAAAGGTGTCATCCCAGGTGTAGAGGCCTGTTGCACGGGCTCAATCACATTGGAAGTGGTCTTAGGATCTCTGGACAACTTCCGAAGCGAGGAGTTAATCTTCGATATCGTCCCCTTCCGCAATGGCTATCACGCACTGCTCGGACGAACCGCATTTGCCAGATTCAATGCGGTACCACATTATGCATACCTCAAGCTCAAAATGCCAGGACCTCGCGGGTTATAACAGTTAATGGAAACACAGAACGCTCGCTCCGCACGGAGGAACACACTGCGGCCCTTGCAGCAGAAGCACAAAGCAGCCTTATGAGGCAAACCGCCAATTCGGCGAAAAGACCCTGGACACCTTCAAGCGAGTCCGGAGTACCCTGCAAGAGGATCGCCAGGAACGTTTAGAGCTCGCCTAGCAATTCGGCCTCCGTCCTAGTCCCAGTCAAGCGGTGAAATTTGCGTCGCACGTACATAATTGCGCACTCAAGATAAGATGGGCATAGGCGGAGGCACGGCCATGGCACGGCCCACAATGCGGCTCAACCGCTTCAGGACCCGTATACCTTTTAACATTTTCTTCCTTTTAGGCCCCTATTCTGTGAAGGCCCTCTCCGATCGTCTAATTATCAGACCCGTCGCGGGAAGAAAACACCAAGGAAGCAAGAAGCTTTGACATACAAGGGAATCCTCAGGTGGTCTCTGATAATGATCGATATACCTGTTTTGCATACCCACACGCAGCTTGACCTTGGATAGGACATGTCAAATAGTCCTATCTTTTACTTATTGCACTACATGTATGCATAAGCTTTGACATATCATCTAAATAACAATGTACAACATTAGCTCATTATTGCATTCCTTTATCTTTTTTCCCTGTCTGCTTATTTATGACAAATCGCACCAGTACATTCTGATACGACTAGTGCGCCAGGGGCTTCAGTGTACCCCATAACACGACATAAAAAGTCCAAACACTTTCGATAGTGCGGCACCCCGAACTTATAGCATTATATGCATCAGCTCCGAATCATGTCTTGGGTCAATAGTTGGGTTTTCCCGGCTCCCATGTTTTGGTACCTTACGTTCCGCTATATCGGCTAAGGTAGCACTGGGAGAACTACTACGATTGTGTCCCGGTTCTTCCGGACGAGCACCTCAGTAGAGAAAGCCGAAAACTGACTGTCATGATGCGGCGAGAGCTGGTCGCTGTTCGAGAGGTCTCAAATCCTTAAAGATTTTTTCCGCTTCGGGCGAGGAGTCGGCCTTATCCAATTTAGGCGTACATAGCGCCCCAAGTTCGGCCTTCTGAATACTAGGGGCTTCGCCGAAATTTAAAATTGTAGACTTCTATGGCTAAGTGAGAGTGATAAAGCTTTATAGTCCGATTGCCTGGTTCGTTGTGCTGAACACCTCCTTCGAAGGACCCAAAACTGGGATAAAGAGTGGTCAGGTTTATCCCGAACACCTCAGTACTAGTTACATGGGGGCAGAAGCCGACGACTGGCCAACTCTCAAATTTTATAAACAGCCGCACAGAAGGTAATATTTTAAATTAACAAGCGTTACATAGCGCACATGAACTCATTCCACATTACAGGATCACATGAGTACATTCATTCAAATATACATCCTTAGCACATTCCTCTGCCACAAGGCGAGCACCCTTCAGGACACTGTCATAATACTTTTCGGGGTGGCGATGCTCCTTGTCCTACGGTGGCCCCTCCTTCACCAGCTTTTCGGCGTCCATCTTTGCCCAGTGCACTTTTTCCCGGGCAAAAGCCCTGCGCGCATCCTCAATGCAAACGGACCGCTTTATGACTTCAAACCATGGACAGGCGTTCACAAGCCGCCTTACCAGGCCGAAATAGCTGCTAGGCAGGGGCTCGCCAGGCCACATCCGGACTATGAGGCCCTTCATGGCCAGTTCGGCCACCATGTGAAGCTCGACCAGTCGCTTCAACTGGTCGCTCAAGGGCATCGGATGTTCGGTCCCGGTATACTGAGACCCGAAAAACTTCTCTGTCGAGCTCCCTTCCTCGGCCTGGTAGAACTCCGCGGCATCCGACACACTGCTGGGTAGATCTGCGAATGCTCCTGGAGAGCTCCGAATTTGGGTAAGTAAAAGGGAAGTTTCCTTCACATGCTTGCTTTGCATAATGAATGCCTTACCCGCCGCTATCTTCTTGACCGCCTCAATTTCCTAGAGGGCCTTTTGGGCTTCGGCCTTGGCATTTTGTGCGTTCTCGAGGGCCTTCGCAAGCTCGGACCCTTGTGTCTTAGAGTCACGCTCCAAGGACTCGAACTTCTTGACAAACTCCTGGAGCTCTTGCTGAACCTTGTCGACTCAGGCGTCTTGCTTCTCGCGCTCGGCGCGCTCCTTGGCCGCTTTGCCTTCGGCCTCGGACAGCGCCTTCTTCAGGGCCGCCAATCTAGTCGTGGCCCCTAGCAAAATTCATGACGATCCTGTGATCTAACAACCACTTACCTTTTTCTTTATCAATAAACAGACGAGGTATTACTTACCTTTGTTCTCTTCGAGCTGCCTCTTGGTAAGGCCGAGCTCTTCCTTGGACCGCTCAAGGTCCCGCTTCAGTGCGGAGACCTCCGCCGTGCGAGCGGCAGCGGCCAGCAGTGAAGCCTGCTTATTCACATAGACATATTCGGATTAGACTCCTGTGATTATTATTTGATCGTCTGTTCGGCCTTTCTTTGCGAACACCAAACAGAGCATTAGGGGCTACTGTCTATGCTGTAACATCTTCTCATAATTTGATTACTTACCTCAAATCCTGTTAGGAGGCTGGCACAGGCTTCAGTTAGTCCGCTACCTCCTTGACCACCGCACTCATGATAGTGCGGTGCTCTTCGTCAATGGAAGCGCCGCGAAGCGCTTCCAGCAAATTGTCCGATGCCTCTGGATGGATAGAGGCCATCGGCACAGACAGCTTTCTCCCCTTGGCGAGGGGTCGCCCGACAGAATTTGGAACCACTGGAGGTTCCGGCGCAGTATTCGGCTGGGGGATAGACTTGCTGCCCCTAGCATTAGAGCCCATGGGAGTCTTGCCCCTTGTGCGCCCAGCGTCCGGAATGTCGCCTTGGGGAGCCTCCGGAACTATCTCCCCTCGGTTTAGTACCCTTTTAGACAACACCTCGACGTCGTCCGTAGGGCGGGGGGAGGAGGCGGTCGGGAGTGAATCGTTGTTCATCTCTGACGGGCCCAAAGACTCATCCGAAGAGGATACGTCGATATGGGCTTTGGATGGGCTGCATGATCAAGTTCGGCATGATAAGAAGCAATAAAATAAAACATAGCGAGAACTATTATGGTATCCAGATACTTACGACTTCGCCAGGGGCTTGTCCCTGGGTAACCACTCCTCGTCGCTAAAAGTGGCCGCCGTGGAGCAGTCCGGAAGGAGAGTCCTTCCCTTCTTGGACCCTTCGGCCTCCCCTGATGGGGCGGCCTTCCTTTTCTTGTCTCCCCTGGCTAGGGGGGAGAACTTTCCTCTTCCGCCTCCTCATTTTCGTGGGAGGAGGGCACCTCGGTGTCATCGGACGATAAGTCCGCTACGACGCTACCTCCTTGACCACCGCACTCATGATAGTGCGGTGCTCTTCGTCAATGGAAGCGCCGCGAAGCGCTTCCAGCAAATTGTCCGATGCCTCTGGATGGATAGAGGCCATCGGCACAGACAGCTTTCTCCCCTTGGCGAGGGGTCGCCCGACAGAATTTGGAACCACTGGAGGTTCCGGCGCAGTATTCGGCTGGGGGATAGACTTGCTGCCCCTAGCATTAGAGCCCATGGGAGTCTTGCCCCTTGTGCGCCCAGCGTCCGGAATGTCGCCTTGGGGAGCCTCCGGAACTATCTCCCCTCGGTTTAGTACCCTTTGAGACAACACCTCGACGTCGTCCGTAGGGCGGGGGGAGGAGGCGGTCGGGAGTGAATCGTTGTTCATCTCCGACGGGCCCAAAGACTCATCCGAAGAGGATACGTCGATATGGGCTTTGGATGGGCTGCATGATCATGTTCGGCATGATAAGAAGCAATAAAATAAAACATACCAAGAACTATTATGGTATCCGGATACTTACGACTTCGCCAGGGGCTTGTCCCTGGGTAACCACTCCTCGTCGCTAAAAGCGGCCGCCGTGGAGCAGTCCGGAAGGAGAGTCCTTCCCTTCTTGGACCCTTCGGCCTCCCCTGATGGGGCGGCCTTCCTTTTCTTGTCTCCCCTGGCTGGGGGGAGAACTTTCCTCTTCCGCCTCCTCATTTTCATGGGAGGAGGGCACCTCGGTGTATCGAACGATGAGTCCGCTACGACCTTGCGCCGGAGACCTTTGCTGTCCCCGTGGCCTTCTTCTTGGCCTTCTTCTTCGGCGCCTCATAGGGCGCCGGAACCAGCATCTCCGTTAAGAGAGCCCTTGCTGGATCTTCGAGCAGTGGGGCCGGACAATCGATCCGCTCCGCTGTCGCGACCCAGTCCTGTTAAATGGCATGGAGGCTTAGATCCCCCACATGATTATATACTGGGGAAAGAAACATCTTACAAGGTATAAGGAGCTCACCGGATTGGCAGGGCGCTTTGCGCTGAGTCCGCGATCCTCGGTAAGGGGAGGAGGTACCTCGGCGGACTTGAACAGCACTTTCCAGATGTCCTGGTGCGTCGTGTGAAAGAGCTCTCGCAGCGTCTAGTGCTTAGCCGGGTCGAACTCCCACATATTGAATGCCCGTCTTTGACACGGGAGGATCCGGTGGAAGAGCATGACCTGGACCATGTTGACAAGCTTGATTTTCTTGCTTATCATGTTTTTAACATAGTTTTGGAGTCCGATCAGCTCCACCGATGAACCCTAGGATAGGCCCTTCTCTTTCCAGGAGGTGACCCGCATGGGGATGCCGGATTAAAATTCGGGGGCCACCACCCAGTTTGTGTCGCGCGGCTCGGTGATGTAGAACCACCCCGATTGCCACACCTTCACGGTCTCCACATAGGAGCCTTTGAGCTAGGTGACATTGGGCATTTTGCCCACCATGGCGCCTCCGCACTCCGCTTGCTGGCCGACCACCACCTTCGGTTTAACATTGAAGGTCTTCAGCCACAGGCCGAAGTGGGGCTTGATGCGGAGGAAGGCCTCGCACACGACGATAAACACCGAGATGTTGAGGATGAAATTGGGGGCTAGATCGTGGAAGTCCAGCCCGTAGTAGAACATGAGCCTGCGGACAAATGGGTGGAGGGGAAATCCCAGCCCGCGGATGAAATGGGTAAGGAATACAACCCTTTCGTGGGGTTCAGGGGTAGGGACGATCTGCCCCGCGTCTGGGAGCCAGTGCGCGATATCTGCGGCCAGGTATCTGGCTTCCCGGAGCTTCGTAATACTCTCCTCCGTAACAGAGGAGACCATCCACTTGCCTCCCGCTCCGGACATGTTTGGAGTGGTTTTGCGGAGAAAATGCGAACTTGGGCGCTGGAGCTCGAGTGCGCGAGAATGGATGGGCAGGGAAGAAGAAGGCGTGGGTAAAAAGGAGGAGTCCTTGTCCCTTTATAAGGGCGGAAGAAACTATGTGCCTCCCCACCTGCCTGGTAAACTCGCTTACTCCCCAAGCGCCGTGATTGATGAGAATCCCGTGATAAGGGGACACGATCTCTGCTTCGACAAGACGTGCCAAGAAAACCGCCTTGCAATATGTGCAGTAGCTGGTTGAGAAAAACGGTTCGAATAATGACCGGGCCATGGCGTGATGTCACGTTATGAAAAGTTGTCAGCATATTAGATTTTTGGAAATATTGTACTCTCTACGGTGGTATGTGGAATTTGTTTTGCAGAGCCGAACACTATCCTTGTGTTCGAAATCTTCTATGGTGTATTCGGAGGAGGAACCCGCCTTGCAATGCCGAAGACAATCTGCACGTCGGACTCATCATCATTGAAGCCTGGTTCAGGGGCTACTGAGGGAGTCCTGGATTAGGGGGTCCTCGGACTGCCGGACTATATACTTTGGCCGGACTGTTGGACTATGAAGATACAAGGTTGGAGACCGTCCCGTGTCCGGGTGGGACTCTCCTTTGGGTGGAAGGCAAGCTTGGCAATTCAGATATGTAGATCTCCTCCCTTGTAACCGAATCTGTGTAACCCTAGCCCCCTACGGTGTCTATACAAACCAGAGGGTTTAGTCCGTAGGACAACAACAATCATAATCATAGGCTAGCTTCTAGGGTTTAGCCTCTACGATCTCGTGGTAGATCAACTCTTGTAATACTTATATCATCAAGATCAATCAAGCAGGAAGTAGGGTATTACCTCCATCGAGAGGGCCCGAACCTGGGTAAACATTGTGCCCCCCGCCTCCTGTTACCATTCGCCTTAGACGCACAATTCGGGACCCCCTACCCGAGATCCGTCGGTTTTGACACACACACGTTTCCCCACAGAAGTTCACAAGAATTGAAAACAAGAAGAGACTAGCGTACCCGGACGGCCGCCCGCATTGCCAAAAACTTCTGCATGGAGTGCTGGAGAGTGGCGCCGTGGGTGTTGAACTGGGCCAGGATGTCCTGCACAGCCACATTGAGGACACCCGAGCCAGCCCCAGACATCCAATCCGGTGGAGCGGCACTGGTGGCCTCAGTGTCGGGCACCGACGAGCTCGCGGCCCCGATCTCCATTGGCCCTGCCACCGAGACCGCCCTCACCGGGCGCTGGCGCGCTGGAACTCGGATCGTGGGAATTGGGCCCACCACCAGCTCACCGCCAGATGGTGGCACCAGCGGCGCCTCGAGCCGACTGCCCTGCATGCTGATAATCGGCGTGCGCGGAGGCACCTCCGTCTTCGAGACAACGGGGTCAGCCTCTCCCCTCTCGAGGGTCGACTGGTTGGCCCCAGCCCCACCAGTCGGCACCTAGCCCTCCAACACCATTAGCTCCGCTGGCTGCGGACCGGTGGACTCTGGGGCGGTGCCGCGAGCCAGCTCCTCCTCCTGCGCCTTGGCCGCAACATCCGCCTGCTCCTTGGCCGCCGTGTCGGCTTGCACTTTGGCCGCTGCGTCGGCCTCCGCTTGTGCCGCTTCGGCCGCATCCGCCTTTGCCTGGGCCGCGACCTCCCGCTCCTCTTGTGCCTCCCGCGCATTCCTCTCCGTCACCTCCCGAAGGGCGGCGACCGGGTCTGCGTGGCGGGTGTCCGCGGAGCCGTCAGCCGCCCCAATCACCGAGCTGGATGGGGCTTGCGATAGAGAAAGTGGGGCCCTGCGCAAACACGCTAAGAAGAAGTTTGCGAAAAAAGAGAAACAAACGCAAGGCAAAACAGCAAATAGCACTTACACGGACACCATTGAGCGCTGCTTCGGGCCCTTCCGAAGGGTGGCCGCCTTCACGGCTTCTTGCCGCTGGGTCGCGGTGGTCGCGGCCCTGGCCTTCTTGGGCCGACTGTCGAACAACCTGGCCTCGGCCTGATGCTTTGGCGCGCCGGGTGCACCAGTCGGCATCGTCGAGGAGCCGGCGCCCATCCCATCGGCGCTGAGGGCGCGATGCGTCTCGTCGTCCTCCTCGTCATCGTCCGGCCAGTCTGCGAGGCTGCCTCCTGCGGAGCCGTCTGCTCCCTCACCGCCGCCTCCTGCGGCTTCGTCCTCCTCCACAGTGGCCGCCCCCAGCTCGGGGTCGTCCACGTCGCTTTCCGCGCGGTCCTCCAGGTATTGATGGCTTGGGGCCAGCACACCGGTTGCCTTCTAGCCCGGGAAGCACTGCATCATGGCCGGGTGGTCACGCGGCAAAAAGAATTTGGGGCAAGTAAAGGAAAGAGGATCAGAAACTTATAGGAGGCGACAGGTTAGCGTGGCTGTACGACTCCTTGCCGAACCGTCAGCTCCCCTCGACAAGCTTACAGTCAGAGAAGAAGTTGAACAGTCGGACCACCTCCATGCCCGGCAGCACCTTCATGACATCCAGCATGGGTCCCGGTGCCCACTCATGCTGTTGATCAGGTGGGGCCGGGCTTTAAGAGGCAGCACCCGGCAGATCGAGGCCTTGAGGCCCTACGACTCCGTTATCTCCTGGAGCCGGGTGAGAGCAGTGGAGGCGGCGGCCGACAGATTCTTCAGCCGGAACTTCCAATTGGTGCGACGCTCAGCAGGCGGGCCGACTGCGTAAGCCGGCAGGTTGACGTAGTCCAGCATCGCGTGTATATTCTGGACATAGAAGTAAGATTTCTGCCATAGCTTGGCCGACTGTAGCAGTGCGAGGGCCGGGAAGCGGACCCCGAAGCCAGTGCGCCGGACCGCGATGCATGCCCCGCACTGAGCCGCCTCGCCCTTGGCAGCAGTGCCGAGCTTCATGTAGAATAGCCCCCCCCCCCACACACACAGCTCAAGCATCAGCAAGACGCCGAGGTACCCCTCGCAGAGGGTGACGAAGGTGGCAAGCAGCACCACCATGTTCGGTGTGAGGTGGTGGGGCTGGAGACAGTAGAAGTTGAGGAAGGAGCGGAGAAAACCGCTCGCCGACAGGCCGAAGCCGCGGAGGAAATGCGACCAGAAGACAATGTGCTCGCCGTCCTCCGGCGCCAACGAGGAACACGCACCTTCACGTGCGCCGCACGAGCCAGCCATTGCATCTGGCGGAGGAAGTCGAGATGATCTTCATGGACGTTGGAGCCGTCCCAATCGCCGGAGCGCCTGCCGCGCGCCATGGATGTGGTTGCTCAGTGGTGGCGTGGAATGGTCACGCAGGTGCGGCACCGCGGTAATTCAAAGAAGTCTTGCAATGGCAGGGCAAGCAGCAGCACATCGGCAAGCACCCGCACGACGGCAGCAAGAAAGCAGAGAAGGCCAAGGGAGAAAGAAGATGGAGAGCGGAGGGAGCACGCGTGCATTCTGCCGCGCCCTCCTCCCCCTACTTATAGGCCCACGGCAGCTGAGCCGGGGAGGAAAGACGTGGGGGGCGTGGGATTAACTGCGCCCACTTCCCCCACGACCCCGCGCCTTCCGCTCCATAACGGCATGTAGTTAATAGGCCTGACAAGCACAACCGTTGGCCTCGGCCGCAGCGGACCCGCTCGCGCGTCGAGGCCCTGTAGTGGCGGGCCTAAGCCTGCGGTGACGTCCCGTGATACGTCTCCAACATATCTACTTTTCCAAACACTTTTGCCCTGTTTTGGACTCTTACTTGCATGATTTGAACGGAACTAAACCGAACTGACGTTGTTTTCAGCAGAATTGCCATGGTGTTATTTTTGTGCAGAAATAAAAGTTCTCGGAATGAGCTGAAAATCCACGGAGACACGTTTTGGAATTAATAAAAAATACTAGCGAAAGAATCAGCATCAGGGTGCTCACACCCTGTCCACGAGGGTGCAGCCCCCCCTAGGGCATGCCCGCTGCCTCGTGGGCCCACTGAGACTCCACCGACCTCAACACCAACTCTATATATTCACTTTCGGGGAGAAAAAAATCAGGAGAAGGATTCATCGCGTTTTATGATACGGAGCCGCCACCAAGCCCTAATCTTCATCGACTGGGCTAATCTGGTGTCCATTCAGGGCTCTGGAGAGGGGAATCCGTCGTCGTCGTCATCATCAACCTTCCTCCATCACCAATTTCATGATGCTCACCGTCGTGTTTGAGTAATCCAATCGTAGGCTTGCTGGACAGTGATGGGTTGGATGAGATTTACCATGTAATCGAGTTAGTTTTGTTAGGGTTTGATCCCTAGTATCCATTATGTTCTAAGATTGATGTTGCTATGACTTTGCTATGCTTAATGCTTGTCACTAGGGCCCGAGTGCCATGATTTCAGATCTGAACCTATTATGGTTTCATGAATATATGTGAGTTCTTGATCCTATCTTGCAAGTCAATAGTCACCTACTATGTGTGATGATCCGGTAACCCCGAAGTGACAATAATCGGGACCACTCCTGGTGATGACCGTAGTTTGTAGAGTTCATGTATTCACTAAGTGTGAATGCTTTGGTCCGGTACTCAATTAAAAGGAGGCCTTAATATCCCTTAGTTTCCAATAGGACCCGCTGCCACGGGAGGGTAGGACAAAAGATGTCATGCAAGTTCTTTTCCATAAGCACGTATGACTATATTCGGAATACATGCCTACATTACATTAATGAATTGGAGCTAGTTCTGTGTCGCCCTATGTTATAATTGTTGCATGAGGAATCACATCCGACATAATTATCCATCATTGATCCGTTGTCTACGAGCTTTTCACATATTAATCTTTGCTTACATACTTTTCCGTTGCCACTGTTACGATTGCTACAAAAACTACTACTGTTACTTTTGCCATAGTTACTGTTACTTCCATACTACTTTGCTACTAAATATTTGCCGCAGATATTAAGTCTTTCAGGTGTGGTTGAACTGACAACTCAACTGCTAATACTTGAGAATATTCTTTGGCTCCCCTTGTGTCGAATCAATAAATTTGGGTTGAATACTCTACCCTCGAAAACTGTTGCAATCCCCTATACTTGTGGGTTATCAAGACCATTTTCTGGCGCCGTTGCCGGGGAGCATAGATCTATTCTTTGAGTCACTTGGGATCTATATAAGTTGATCACTATGAGGAACTTGAAAGATGAAAGAATCAAGATTTTTCCCTCAACTGCGGGGGGGGGGGGGGGGGGGGCGTAAGGAACCGCCATCTAGCTCTGCACTTGATTCACCTTCTGTTATGAGTAAATTTGCAACACCTACTCCTGCTATTGATTCTGATATGTCGCATGTTATTGATGATGCCACTTATTCTATGCATGATGCTTATGATGAAACTACTTCTATGCTTGATAATACCGTGCCATTAGGTGAATTTCTTGATGAACAACTTGCTAGGGTTAGAGAGAATGAAATTATTGGAACTGATAATATTGACGAAAGTGATGATGAAGATTCTTCCCCTATATATGAATTGCCTGATGTGCCTGAGGGTTATGTTATGGATGAAGAAACTGCTAGAGACCTTTTTGCTTGGAAAGATAGATATGATCTTAAGAAACTGTTAGCTAAGCTGAAAGAAAAGTCTTCGAATGCTAGAATGAAATATGACCCTGCTTTTGCTACTTCACCTACCTGTATTTCTGATAAGGATTATGATTTCTCTATCGATCCTGAGTTAATTACTTTGGTTGAATCTGATCCTTTTTATGGCTATGAATCTGAAACTGTTGCGGCACATCTTACTAAATTGAACGATATAGCCACCCTATTCACTCATGAGGAAAATAATTGTTACTACTATATCCGTAAGTTATTTCCGTTCTCATTAAAGGGTGATGCTAAAACATGGTTTAATTCTCTTGCTCCTGGTTATGGTGTAGTCCCCAGGATATGATTTATTACTTCTCTGCTAAATATTTCCCTGCTCATAAGAAACAAGCTGCCTTAAGGGAAATATATAATTTTGTGCAAATTGAAGAAGAGAGTCTCCCACAAGATTGGGGGAGGCTTTTCCGGTTACTTAATGCTTTGCCTGATCATCCTCTCAAGTAAAATGAAATACTCGATATCTTTTATAATGGACTAACCGATGCTTGTAGAGACCACCTGGATAGTTGTGTTGGTTGTGTTTTCAGGGAAAGAACCGTTGAGCAAGCTGAATTGCTATTGAATAATATATTGAGTAATGATAATGATTGGACACTTCCTGAACCAACTCCTAAGCCAACTCCGAAGAAAAGGGGTATTCTATTTCTCAGTCCTGAAGATATGCAAGAGGCAAAGAAATCTATGAAAGAAAAGGGTATTAAAGCTAAAGATGTTAAGAATTTACTACCTATTGAAGAAATACATGGTCTTAATAACCCAACACAGGTAGTAAAGGTATATTTTCTCTATAGATTTAATGAAGGTGACATTCCTCGTAATAAGTCTGCTAGCCAATGCTTTGTTGAGTTTGATGATTTTATTGTTAAACAAGAAAACTTCAATGCTTATGTTGGTAGACAATTGAAACGTAATGCTTATATGGTTGAACACTTGAGTGATTATATGTCTAGAGTTAAAGGTGACCTTAAACTTATTAGTAAACATGCTTCTATGGTTACCACTCAGGTAGAACAAGTGCTTAAAGCACAAGATGATTTGCTCAATGAATTAAATAATAAGAAAAATGATAATGTTGTTAGAGTTGTGACTAGAGGGGGTAAAATGACTCAGGAACCTCTGTATCCCGAGGGCCACCCTAAGAGTGTTGAGCAAGATTCCCAGAGAACTAATGTTAATGCACCGAGTTCTTCTAAGAAGAAGAGAAAGAAAAGTGATAGGACTTTGCATGCCTCTAGTGAACCTATTGTTGACACACCTAAGAATCCCAATGATATTTCTATTTCTGATCCTGAAACACAATATGGTAATGAACATCAACCTAGTGATAATGTTCATGTTGATGCTCAGCCTAGCAATAACAATGATGTAGAGTTTGAACCTGCTGTTGATCTTGATAACCCACAATCAAAGAATCAACATTATGATAATAGAGACTTCATTGCTAGGAAGCACAGTAAAGAAAGAGAACCATGGGTTCAGAAACCCATGCCTTTTCCTCCTAAACCATCCAAGAAAAAGGATGATGAGGATTTTGAGCGCTTTGCTGAAATGATTAGACCTATCTTTTTGCGTATGCATTTGACTTATATGCTTAAAATGAATCCTTATGCTAAGTATATGAAAGATAATGTTGCAAATAAAACAAAGATACCGGAGGCTGAAATTTCCACCATGCTTGCCAATTATACTTTTAAAGGTGGAATACCTAAGAAACTAGGAGATCCAGGAGTACCATCTATACCATGCTCTATTAAAAGAAACTATGTTAAAACTGCATTATGTGATCTTGATGTCGGTGTTAGTGTTATGCCTCTCTCCTTATATCGTAGACTTGAGTTGAATAAGTTGACACCTACTGAAGTATCTTTGCAAATGGACGATAAATCAGCTGCTATACCCGTCGGTATTTGTGAGGATGTGCCTGTTGTGGTTGCAAACGTTACTATTTTAACAGACTTTGTTATTCTTGATATTCCCGAGGATGATAGTATGTTGATTATCCTTGATAGACCCTTTTTGAATACTGCAGGGGCTGTTATTGATTGCAACAAAGGCAATGTTAATTTTCATGTTAATGGAAATGAGCATACGGTACACTTTTCGAGGAAACAACCTCAAGTCCACAGTATCAATTCTATTGGAAAATTTTCAACGATAACAATTGGAGGTTTTGAATTCCCTCTTCCTACTGTCAAGAAGAAATATGATATTCTTATTGTTGGGGACATGCATATCCCCGTTGAGGTAACCTAGTGTTATTCGAAAATTCTCCGGTTTCATGTTATTCGGAAAGAGTTTGTTAACAAGACTTGATCAACCTTGTTAGTGGATTCCTTTTGATGAGCATGAGATGGATAAAGTTAGAAAGCACAACTCTCTGTACCCTCCTTTTACTTTCTGTTATTTAGATTAAATAAAGCAAAAATAGTATTTTCTGTCTGTTTTCTGAATTATCCTTGCAATAAAAATACCCCGAAAATAGAAGTTCTCCAAATGTCCTGAAAATGAAATATGATTTTTTGTAGAATATTTAAGAATTACTGGCACTGAGAACACACCAGGGGGCCACTATTTGGCCACGAGGGTGCAGGGCGCGCCCACCCCCTAGGGCGCGCTCCCTGCCTTGTGGACCCCACATGGACCCCCTCCACTTATTCCAGCACCCACTCACTTAGTCTTCCTCCAGAAAAATCATCATCTTGCTTCCATTTTTGATCTCCTTGCTCAAAGCTCCATTCACAAAACTGTTTCGGGAGATTGTTCTTCGGTATGTGACTCCTCCATTGGTCCAAGTTCTAGTGCTTTATTTATTGCAAATTTTTGCTGCTAAGGTGACCCTGTTCTTGAGCTTGCATGTCAACTTTATATGGTCCAAAGTAGTTTTAATGCATGATATAGCCTCTAGGCACTTGTGGGAGTAGTTGCTATCAATTTTGTTGAGTTTGGTTCACTTTTATTTTGAGTCACTAAAAATTTCAAAAAAAATTGGAGAAAGAAAATATTTAGGAAAATGTACCAAGGTGGTTCCTCAAGGAAGCAAGGACCAAGGCTCGCGATACGTGAGCCGGACGATGAACCACCGAGGGAAGCTCAAGTGCGGCCTTGTGAATGGCCGTTAGAGGAGTTTATGGTCTAGGCCGACATCAAGGATGAATTTAACGCCTATATGCGTAATGCTGATAATAAGTGCCTGTAGTACCACTACCTAACTGATTCCTTTGTGAGGAGGTTTAAATTTACATCCTCGCGCAATTCTCACACTGTTTTATTTGATCTTTGTGATAAATCATATACCATGGACCTAGAAGATTCTAATACTGCTTGTAAACTCCCGCAGTGGGGCAATGTTAGTGAACCTCGCAAATCTGAATATAAATACTTTCTTGCTAGTATCACTGTGGGGGGATCAAGGGAAATTACACAATCCACCATAGGGAGCATTCATTTCCCTTCCATACATTATTTTTCTCTCTTTATTGGTAGATGCATTAATGGTAAAGATGAGGCTTGTCACATGTGCGTTTCAGATCTTTGTGTCCTCAAAAGTGCGGTATTAGGAGATAAACAATATAACTTGGGGGGCCATTGTGGCACGAAGGTTGCATCTTAACGATATAAGTGGAGATTTGTTTGGTGGAATTCATGCAACTCATGTAGCTAATTATATTAATGTACCCATACATGGAAATGAGCTACCTCCTGCTTACCTAGATTATAATGCTATGGTTTGCCATCAGTTTCTTGAGAGGAACGAACAGTTCTTCCAGTATCGACTAATCTTTGACAGACAACGCACTGTCCATGTTGCCCTCCCTGCTCCTACTTTCTTTAACTTTCAGGCAAAAGGGAGATATGTTATAACCAGGGAGGAGGTGAACAAGTACGAGAGGAGGACGGAGGCAGCTCGCCTCCAACCTACAACTTTTCAAGCAGTAGCTGCCGCATCTCAGTACGACCCTAGCTACAACTTTGGATATCCACCAGGCCAGCAGTGGCCATAGACCAATTTAGGCCAAAAGCCTAAGCTTGGGGGAGTACGTATTTCTCACCGACATTACATTCATGTTCACACACTCATCCTAGTTGTCGGTGCTCATACTTTTTCATTGTACCATCCATGCTAGTTTATTTTCTTTTCTAAGCCTTCTTCTTGTGTGTTTGAAAAACCTTAAGAAAAACCAAAAAAATTAGTTGTAGCTTTTAGCTAGTTTACTTTCCATGCATGTAGTAGTAGTAATTAAAATAAAACCCAAAAAGATTTCTCGTTCTTCTTTTGCTTGTTGGGAGCTTTCCCGTGTAAATAGTTTTATTTCTTTTCTTATTCTTTGGGGGCCGAGAGGAGAAGACCATGATGAAAATGTTGAGTGGCTCTCATATGCATTATTGTTGATTTAACCAAGAGCCCATATTACCTTGTCTTTGCCCTTGTATTAAATGCTTGCAGATTCCAGCTTAGTCCAAGGCACATGCACTATTATTATTATCCACACCGTACGGTCGTGCGAGTGAAAGGCAATAATGACGATATATGATGGACTGATTGAGATGAGAGAAGCTGGTATGAACTCGACCTATCTTGTTTTTGTGAATATGATTAATTCATCATTCCTGATTTAGCCTATTATGAATGAAACATGTTTGCAATGACAATTAGAGATTATAGTTGCCCATGCCATGCTTAATTAGCTAGGAGTTTATAATATTTTACCTTGCGTGCCAACATGCTATTAAAATGGTTGTGATGTGGTATGATAGGGTCGTATTCTCCTTTGGATGATTCGAGTGGCTTGACTTGGCACATGTTCACGCATGTAGTTGAAAAAAAATCAACATAGCCTCCATGATATTTATGTTCATGGTGATTTATATCCTACTCATGCTTGCACTCATTGTTGATTAATCTTAATGCATGTTCATGACTGTTGTCGCTCTCTAGTTGGTCGCTTCCCAGTATTTTTGTAGCCTTCACTTGTACTAAGCGGGAATACTGGGTAAAACATCGTGTCCGCTGCCTCCTGTTACCCGCCTAGACGCACAGTTCGGGACCCCCTACCCGAGATCCACCGATTTTGACACCGACATTGGTCCTTTCATTGAGAGTTCCTCTGTGTTGTCGTCATCAGGCTTGATGGCTCCTTCGATCATTGTTAGCGATGCAGTCCAGGGTGAGACTTTTCTCCCCGGAAAGATTTTTGTATTCGGCGGCTTTGCACCGCGGGCCAATTCGCTTGGCCATTTGGAGCAGATTGAAAGCTATGCCCCTGGCCATCAGGTCAGGTTTGGAAGCCTAAACTACACGGCCGATATCCTGAGAGACTTGATCTTCGACGGATTCGAGCCCCTGCCGAGTACGCCGCGCTGTCGCGATGGGCACGATTTAGCTCTACCACCGAACAGTGTCCTGGAGACCGCACCTGCAGCCGCTCCGACCTTTAATTCGGAGCCAACTGCGCCATCCGAGGGCGGGTGGTTAGACCCCGCCGCGGAGGCAGCAGCCTCAACAGAGATCGAACCGAACACCAACCTTACCCTTCGCGAGGCCCGTGACTCCCCATCTCCGGACTCTCCTCCAGACTCCGGACCATCCGCGCCCCTGCCAATCGAATCCGATTGGGTGCCGATCATGGAGTTCACTGCCGCAGATATCTTTCAGCACTCGCCCTTCGGCAACATACTGAATTAACTAAGGTCTCTCTCTTTGTCAGGAGAGTCCTGGCCGGATTATGACCGGCAGGATTGGCATGCGGACGACGAAGAAATTCGACGCCCACCCACCACCCACTTCATAGCCACTGTTGATGACTTGACCGACATGCTCGACTTCGACTCCGAAGACATCGGCGGTATGGACGACGATGCAGGAGACGAACAGGAACCAGCGCCTATAGGGCACCGGAAAGCCACCTCGTCGTATGACATATATATGGTGGACACACCCAAAGAAGGCAATGGCGACGGAACAGCGGAGGATGACCCCTCCAAGAAGCAACCTAAGCGCCGGCGTCAGCGGTGCCGCTCTAAGTCTCGCCAAAGGCAAAACGGTGATTCCGGCACAGGAGATAATAACACCCCGGACAGTGCCAAAGACAACCCCCTCCAGCAAGATTCAGCACAGGAGGATGGAGAAGCCAGCCCTCATGAGAGAGCGGCAGATGAAAAGGAGGAGGATGACAATTACATGCCTCCCTCCGAAGATGAGGCAAGCCTCGACGATGACGAATTCGTCGTGCCAGAGGATCCCATCGAATAAGAGCGCTTCAAGCGCCGGCTTATAGCCACAGCAAATAGCCTTAAGAAGAAGCAGCAGCTTCAAGCTGATCAAGATCTGCTAGCTGACAAATGGACTGAAGTCCTGGCGGCCGAGGAATATAAACTCGAACGCCCCTCCAAGAGTTACCCAAAATGCAGGTTGCTACCCCGACTGGAGGAAGAAGCGTATGATGCTGCTGATCGACCACCCCGTGGCCGCGACAGAGAGGCATTCCAGCCAAAAGCTCAGCCTGCACTCCGACGCCATTCAAATAAAAAGGCATGGGGAAATACGCCAGACCTGTGAGACGTATTGGAGGACAAAGCAAAACATGCAAGATCGATCTACGGATCACGAGGGCGCGCCACTACGCGAGACGATAATCGTCACACCGGATACATCAAAAGTAAATCCGGCCAGGCCGAGCACAGCGGGCAAGACTCATTGGAGCTGCGTCGCGATATATCCCAGTACAGAGGCGCCGCACACCCCTTATGCTTCACAAACGAAGTAATGGATCATCAAATCCCAGAGGGTTTCAAACCCGTAAATATAGAATCATACGACGGCACAACAGATCCTGCGGTATGGATCGAGGATTTCCTCCTGCATATCCACATGGCACGCGGTGATGATCTACACGCCATTAAATACCTCCCACTCAATCTCAAAGGACCAGCTCGGCATTGGCTCAATAGCTCGCCAGCAGAGTCCATTGGCTGTTGGGAGGATCTGGAAGCCGCATTCCTTGACAACTTTCAGGGCACTTATGTGCGACCACCAGATGCCGATGACTTGAGCCACATAATTCAGCAGCCAAAGGAATCGGCCAAGCAATTCTGGACACGGTTCCTAACAAAGAAAAATCAAATCGCCGACTGTTCGGATGCAGAGGCTCTAGCAGCTTTCAAGCACAACATCCGCCACGAGTGGCTAGCCCGGCACCTTGGTCAGGAAAAGCCGAAATCTATGGCAGCCCTCACGACACTCATGACCCACTTTTGTGCGGGAGAAAGACAGCTGGCTGGCTCGCAGTAACAACATATCAAAGAACCATGGTACTTCGGATACCAAGGACGGCAGTAGCAGGTCACGTCTCAACAAACATAAGCGGTGCATAACAGCGAAAATACCGAGGATACATCAGTCAACGCTGGATTCAAAGGCTCTAAACCCGGTCAGCGTAAAAAGCCATTCAAAAGAAGCACTCCGGGCCCGTCCAGTTTGGACCGTATACTCGATCGCTCGTGTCAAATACACGGCACCCCCGACAAGCCATCCAACCACACCAATAGGGATTGATGGGTGTTCAAGCAGGCCAGCAAGTTAATTGCCGAAAACAAAGATAAGGGGCCACATAGCGATGATGAGGAGGAGCCCCGGCAGCCGAATATCGGAGGACAGAAGAGGTTCCCCCCACAAGTGCGGACGGTGAACATGATATACGCAACCCACATCCCCAAGAGGGAGCGGAAGCGTGCGCTCAGGGACGTATATGCGTTGGAGCTAGTCTCCCCAAAGTTCAACCCATGGTCCTTGTCGGTGTCAAAACCGGCGGATCTCGGGTAGGGGGTCCCGAACTGTGCGTCTAGGCTGGATGGTAACAGGAGGCAAGGGACACGAAGTTTTACCCAGGTTCGGGCCCTCTCGATGGAGGTAAAACCCTACATCCTGCTTGATTAATATTGATGATATGGGTAGTACAAGAGTAGATCTACCACGAGATCGAAGAGGCTAAGCCCTAGAAGCTAGCCTATGGTATGATTGTTGATGTGTATGTTGTCCTACGGACTAAAACTCTCTGGTTTATATAGACACCGGATAGGGTTAGGGTTACATAGAGTCGGTTACAACGGTAGGAGATCTAAATATCTGCATCGCCAAGCTTGCCTTCCACGCCAAGGAAAGTCCCTCCTGGAAACGGGACGGAGTCTTCAATCTTGTATCTTCATAGTCCAGGAGTCCGGCTGAAGGTATAGTCCGGCTATCCGAACACCCCCTAATCCAGGACTCCCTCAGTAGCCCCTGAACCAGGCTTCAATGACGACGAGTCCGGCGCGCAGATTGTCTTCGGCATTGCAAGGCGGGTTCCTCCTCCAAGTATTCCATAGAAGATTTTGAACACAAGGATAGTGTCTGGCTCTGCAAAATAAGTTTCCACATATTGCCATAGAGAGAATAACATTTACACAAATCTAATCTGCTGATGTATTCCGTAGCGTGTCACACCACGGCCAAGCCTTTATCCGAGTCGTTTCATTATCCCACCTCAGTGCGTCATGCGAGGCGGTTTCCTTGGCACATCTTGTTAAAGCAGAGATCGTGTCCCCTTATTCCGGGATTCTCATCAATACAGGCGTGGGTAACCCAACCGCTCCTAGGATTCCTAGATTATAGGCAAGTCCAAGCGGACATGGAGAGGACGCTTGATATTCACCCTCTTTATAAAGGGGACAAGGCTTTTATTTTCCCCTCTCGTGCTCAATCGAATCCTTCCCCCACCTCAAGCTCAAACGCCCGAAGTTCAGGTCAGGTGCTCCGAACCTCCAGTCATGTCCGGATCTATCCTTCAAGGCCGATGGGTGCCTTCCTCCGTCACGGAAGAAGACATCAAAAATTTGAGGGAGGCCAGATATCTGACTGCCGAAATTTCGCATCGGATGCCTCCCCGAGGGCAGGCCGTCCCTACCCCCGAACCCAACGAGAACGTCGTGTTCGTTTCCCACTTCCTCCGAGGTCTAGGCCTTGCTCTGGATCCTTTCGTTAGGGGTTTGATGTTTTATTACGGGCTAGACTTCCATGATCTAGCTCTGGACTCCTTTCTTCATATCACGACATTTATTGTTGTGTGCGAGGCCTTCCTCTCGGTTACCCCTCACTTTGGCCTGTGGCTCAAGACCTTTGAAGTAAAGCTGAAGATGATCGAGGGGCAACATGCGGCGTGTGGAGGTGCCTCAATACGCAAGATGACGGGAGCTCTGTGGCCCAAAGGTTCCATCCCAGAGGTGTCTGAATTGGGGCAACAGGAGTGGTTCTACATCACGGCTCCTAGAAGCGCCAAGTGGGCGGCCGCCCCTGTTTTCCGCTCGGGTCCTCCACCACAACTGATGTCATGGATCAGCAGGGGTCTGAGTTGGGGTCCAGCCAAGGACGTGCCTATACTGCAAATCCGCATTCGAGATCTCTTCAATGGAGATTTCAGTTTGGTTACGGTCATACAAGTTATGCTGGTTTGTCAAGTCCAGCCTTGCAAACGTCGGCCTCTTCGCCTATGGGAGTTCAATCCCGAGGGACCGCGTGTCATTCAAAATTTTCTCGGCTTGACGCACGAGGAGATGTACAAGTCATTCTTCGGACCACAGATGGAGTGTCCGGAAATCTCCGAGGACATGGGCCTGAGTAGTAACCGCGCCGCCGAACAGGTAAGGCATCTTCCGGCCGAACATACTATATCTCCTTTGCTACGAAGCTATTTCTGAGAGTTCGCTTTTTGACCAGGACTGGCTAACAAAGGCGAAGTTGATTCGGTGTTCGGCCCCCCTCCCTGAGGGTTTGGAAAATCCGGTATTAGAAAAGATGCTCCAGACCGCACCTTGCCCGGAGCCCTTGAAGGAAGATACTGTGGAGGATAATGCGGGCGGACGCGAGCCCCCAACGCTGCCCATTCTAGCTGAGGGAGCGAGCGTCTTCATGAAGGAAGACGACCAGAAGAGGAAAAGGACTGTGCCCGGGGATTCGGAAGCCGAAGCTTCCAAACGGGAGAACAAGTCTCCCACAGAGGGTCCTACCTTGGGGGGTGCCGTTGCCGCACAAAGTCCGCGGGGGGATCAATTCTCCCGCGAGTCTTAAGTGACCCGAAATACCTTAATAGTATAGATATGCCACTTTTTCTTCTGAGAAGATAACCACCGCATATATTTTTGCAGTTCAGGCCTTAGCCCCTCTCAAATGAGCTCATCTTCGGGGGATCTTCTTCCAGAGATGATGGAGAGCGAAACGCCTCCTCCGGACTCCTCCGCTCCGGAAGCAGGCGACCCTGAAGTGTCGTCGCGGAGGGCCTCTCCGAGTCTGGTGAGGCCTGAAGATAATCCCATTGACCCCCGAAGCTCCCAGTGTCCGGCTCCCGAAGAGAGCAGACAAAAGAGTCCGACACCGTCTAGTGTGCGATCGGATGTTCTGAGGGAGTTGGTGGGGCGAGCGACCATCTCAGATGAACACTGTGTGCTGATGAATACGGTGATGGAGGGAATATCGTCCACCGAAAGCGGATTGCATGAAGCTTTTATGAGTCTACTGACAGGCTTTGAGGTACGTAAAAGAATGTATGATAGTCCTGCACATGCTAGGTGTGCCCTGTGTAGATAGTAGCCCCTGAGACTCTGGTTGTCGTCGGAAACGACGATGAACAGAGGATCATATTCCCAGATAATAACCATTCCGCCTCTATGTGCAGGTGATGGAAGCTCCGGTGGCTAGCCGGACTAGCGAGTTTGCCCATTTAGAACGGTAGTTGGATGCGGCAGACGCCGACATCGAGCTTGTTAATAAAAGGCTTGACGAGGCACAGGGTAAGTGTCATTATCTGGTAAACGCCACAATAGCAATAGCAGTATGATGCCAGCATCTTTAATATGTTGCGACTGCAGATGGAGCTGCCACTGTTGAAGCCTTGCAGGTAGAACTTGCCCGAGCCAAGGAACAAGCGAGGTTGGGTAATGCGGCTGCTTTGAAGGCGGCCAAAGAGTTGCAAGCCGAGAAGGCCGCACATGGCGAGAGCCGAGACAAGATGGCCAAGATGGCCATAGAATTAAAAGCCGCCGCCGACCGTTGCCGGGTTCTTGAAAAGGAAAACCAGGCGAAGGCATCGGACCTTGAGAAGGCTGCTGCGACGAGAAAAGACCTCCGATCTACTAAGGAGGAGCTGCGGGAAGCCGGGGATATTGTAGCTGGGAAATCCTTTATGTTGCGAAGGAAGTTCGGAGATCCACGGTATGCCCCTCTGGATCGGCTGTGGAGTTCAGAGGATATGTATATGGATTTGGCAGCGAGCACTGCCGATGCGGCCAAGTACTTCCAGGGTCAGACGGACTGTGAAGTCGATCAGCTGTTTTGGAGACAATTCCATTCTCCCGAGCGTCCGCTTTCATTGACTGACCAATTAGCCGAATGGGCCGAACTAAATAGGTTGTCCGGACTCTCCATGAGGTCTTTTGTGGATCAGTTATGGCCGGAAGGGTCAAAACCGAACAGCTATTTCAGCTTGGTGCAGCAGTTACTTGATGTGGTGTTGTACATTGATGCGATGAAGAGGTCGGCGTGCATAGAGGGCGCACGGATGGCCTTTTCCCGTGTCAAGGCATACTGGGCGGAGATGGATGCTACCAATGTTGCAGTGCGGGATTCGGCCATAGGTCGAAAGGCTGCTGAGCACTACTTTGAAGAAGTTCTTGAGGGTGCCCGTTTGGTAGAGACCCAGTGCTCAAAAAATATTATGTTTGAGTGATATGTAATCTCATTGTAAGCGAAATGCTTTTATAAATGTTTATAAGGCTATTTTTATACTTTTGCCTGAAAGTAATATGATGCCTCCTGGGCGGCCGTTTTTGTATACATGTGTATAACCTGAAAGATTGCAGTCGTCGGCTTCAACCCCCACACATATAATGCGGAGGTGCTCGCAAAGACACGCGTTGACACTTAACCCAACATCTTGGTCCTATTAAGGAGGTGATAGCGGAGCGAGTGAGGCAACCGGACTATAATGCTTTAACACTTTCACTTAGCCATAGGAGTTTGACAGTGGGGCTACTAGATAGCCCCTGGTGGCTCCGCACTCTCCCGATCTCGGGGTGCGTACATGCCTGGCTGGAAAACGGCCCTTTGTTAAGGCGGAGGAATTCTAACATTCCCACAGGTCATCGAGTGGTTGACCAGTCTCATACTATATCATGACAGTCAGTTTTCGGCTTTCTCTACTGAGGTGCTCGTTCGGATGAACCAGGGCACAATCACAGTAGTTCTCCTGGTGCTACCTTAGCCAGTAAAGTGGAACGTAAGGCACCAAAACACAGGAGCCGGGCAAACCCAACATTTGACCAAAGACAATGATTCGGAGCTGATGCATATAGGGCCAAACTCGCGACGCCGAACACTCCCTAAGGTATTCGGTCTTTGTGGTATAAACCGGGCCTAAATAATGGCCTTTGTAAGAAGCCCCTTGTGTCCAGGTACGTGCATTGTTCTGGCGTGGCCACATGTCAAGACGTCAGCATCCTTCTCAACGGTGGATATGTATCAACAAGAGACAGTAAAAAAAGGTTTACGCAGGGTCTTAATCTAAAAAGAATCCTTGGAGCGGGTCCCTGCTGCACGTCTACGCCTGTGTCTCCGTTGTGCCGTATCTTGGACGGGTGTAGCACGATGATCGTCTATAAACGAGAGGAAGTTAAGTGAAAAAGTTGTCATGCAAAAAGATAGTTTTTTAAACAAAACCATGTGTAATTGAAGATGATAAGAAATTGCCACTTGTATGCGCGCGTTGAGCCCCTTGTATTGACAAATAGGGGTGTGACCACTTATTCGGGATAAGTAGCGGCGCCGGACTCAATTAGTTGTGTCTGAGGTCTTGACGACCTATTGGATGCTTTCGCTAGCCTGGGCGCCTTTAATGTGTGGCTGTCAAGGCAGCCTCACTCTCTTTGGCGCGCAGAGATCGCTTGATATTTCCGTGCACTGTGATGACGCCACGTGGACCGGGCATCTTGAGTGTAAGGGAGGCGTAGTGTGGTATTGCATTAAAGCGAGCGAAAGCTTCGCGTCCGAGCAGTGCTTGATAGCCACTTTGAAACGGAGTGATGTGGAAAGTTAAATGCTCGCGACGGAAGTTATCGGGGGAGCCGAATATAACTTGTAGTAAGAGGGAGCCCATACAACGAGCCCCTGGGCCTGGCGTTACTCCTTTAAAGGTAGTATTGCTATGGCGAATTTGTGTTGGGTCTAACCCCATCCCGCTGATTGTATCCTGATATATTAGGTTTAGGCTACTGCCGCCGTCCATGAGGACTCGTGTGAAGTGATGTCCGCCAATTACTGGGTCTAATACCAGGGCAGCCCATCCTGCGTGTCGGATACTTGCTGAGTAATCGCGATGGTCGAAAGTGATCGGTTGAGACGACCAGTGGCAGGACTCTGTGGGGACAGGCACTTGGGTATATTTTCCTAGGAGTGCCACGTTGTGTTTTCCCTTGATCACGTGTAACACGTTTACTGTTTTGACTTTGGGTGGAAATTTCTTTTGTTCCCCCGTGTCTTGCTTGGGGGGCTCGTCCTCGTCTTCACTTGGTGTATCCTCCCCCTTGTGTACGACATTGAGCTTGCCGGACTGCTTGAAGACCCAACATTCTCTGTGGGTATGATTAGCGGGTTTACCAGGGGTACTATGGATCTGGCATACTTGGTCTAGAATTTTGTTGAGGCTGGACAGTTCATCCCTGGTGCCTTTAGGGGGCGGCTTTTGACCTAGCCGAGAGTTTTTGAATCCGGCATTTACTGTCGTGCCCTTCGTGCTGTCTTCTTTAATCCGGCGTTTGTTATTGCTGTTGCACCGTGATTTCCCGTTTCCATCTCTGACTTCAGATGTACTGGGGTCGATGGTGCTGCATCTGGCTAGCCAGCTGTCCTCACCCGCGCAAAAGCGGGTCATGAGGTTTGTTAATGCGGCCATCGTTCTCGGCTTATTTTAGCTGAGGTGTCTGGCGAGCCATTCGTCACGGACGCTATGCTTAAAAGCTGCCAAGGCTTCAGCGTCCAGACAGTCAACAATCTGGTTCTTTTTAGTAAGAAACCTGTTCCAAAGCTTTAGGGCTGACTCTCCGGGCTGTTGAGTTATATGACTCAAATCGTCCGCATCTGGAGGTCGGACATAAGTCCCTTGAAAATTTGCCCGAAAGGCGTCTTCGAGCTCCTCCCAACTTCCAATGGAGCTTTTGGGGAGGCCTTTGAGCCAGTGACGAGCTGGCGCTTTGAGCTTGAGGGGCAAATACTTGATGGCATGGAGATCATCTCCTCAAGCCATATGGATGTGGAGGATGTAGTCCTCAATCCAGACCCCAGGGTCTGTTGTTCCGTCGTATGCCTCTATGTTTACGGGCTTGAATCCCTCTGGAAATTCATGGTCCAGCACCTCATCGGTGAAACATAGGGGGTGTGCGGCATCCCTGTAGCTGGGTGTACCGCGTTGTTCGGATGTTTGTTGTGTTGCATTGTATGCTGGGGCGCGCTTGCGTGGTCCATAGATGGATCTTGTTGCGCCGTCCTTTGGGTGTGAGCCCTCGCATGGGTCATGTATTGTATTGTGAGCGGCGTTGTATGCCGCTCTGTGTTGGTAGAGGGGTCATCTATCCGACCAGGTGGCTGCTTTGATATTTGGTTGTGGAGGTTCTGAGGCCTCCTCATCGAATTCGGGTAGCAGCTTCCGCTTAGGGTAGCTCTTGGAGGGGCGATTGTCGCCGTACCTTGCTGCTGTGCTGAGTATTTTACTCCATCTGAATTGGAGTGTGTCTTGCGCGGCCTTGAGCCTTTGCTTCTGCTTTTTCAGGCTCCTCGCGGTGGCAACAAGCCTTTTACGGGCAGTCTGCTGCTCCGGGTGTCTGTCCGGCGTTATGTCGTCCGGACCATTATCCTTGATAGGATTTGTTTGTTTGGTTTGATTATCCGGATTGCCGTTGTCCGGCAGCGGTTCGCCCTGCTCCAGCGCTGGGTCTGTGTGATCGCTATTTCTGTCGAGGCGGGATTTGGGGCGGCGCTTGCGTCGTTGCTTTGACTGCTTTTCGAGGGAACAAGCCTTCGGTGCATCCTTCCGCTCCTCGTTGTCATCTTTTGGTGCGTCCACCATGTATACGTCATACGATGAGGTGGCGTTCTAGGGCCCAATAGGCGCTGGTTCCTCATCGTCTCCTTCATCGGTGTCCATAGCGTCGATGTCTTCGGAGTCGAGGTCGAGCATGTCGGTTAAATCGTCGACAGTGGCTACAAAGTGGGTGGTGGGTGGGCTTTGAATTTCTTCATCGTCCACATCCCAATCTCGCTGACCGTAGTCCGGCCAGGGCTCTCCTGATAAAGAGAGAGACTTTAGTGATTTTATAATATCACCAAAGGGCGAGTGCTGAAAGATGACCGCGGCAGTAAACTCCATGATCGGCGCCCAATCGGATTCGATTGGCAGAGGCGCGAATGGTTCGGAGTCCGGAGAGGAGTCCGACTCCTTGGAATCATGAGTCTCGCGGAGTGCGGGGCTGGTGTTCGGCTCAATCACCGTCAGGGTCGCAGCCCCCGAGGCGGCGTCCAACCGCCCATCCTCGATCGGCGCAGTTGGCTCCGAAATAGGGATCAGAGCTGACGCGGGTGCGGCCTCCAGGGCACTGTTCGGCGGCAGAGCTAAATCATGCTCGTCGTGACAGAGCGGCGCGCTCGGCAGTGGCTCGAATCCGTCGAAGATCAAGTCTCCGTGGATGTCAGCCATGTAGTTTAAACTTCCAAATCTGACCTAACGGCCAGGGGCGTAGTTTTCGATCTGCTCTAGACAGCCAAGCGAATTGGCCCGCAGTGCGAAGCCGCCGAAGACGAAGATCTGTCCGGGGAGGAAGGTCTCACCCTGGACTGCATCGCTGTTGATGATCGTAGGAGCCATCGAGCCTGACGGCGACGACACAGAGGAACTCTCAATGAAAGCACCAATGTCAGTGTCAAAACCGGCGGATCTCGGGTAGGGGGTCCCGAACTGTGCGTCTAGGCTGGATGGTAACAGGAGGCAAGGGACACAAAGTTTTACCCAGGTTTGGGCCCTCTCGATGGAGGTAAAACCCTATGTCCTGCTTGATTAATATTGATGATATGGGTAGTACAAGATTAGATCTACCACGAGATCGAAGAGGCTAAGCCATAGAAGCTAGCCTATGGTATGATTGTTGATGTGTATGTTGTCCTACGGACTAAAACCCTCCGGTTTATATAGACACCGGATAGGGTTAGGGTTACATAGAGTCGGTTACAACGGTAGGAGATCTAAATATCCGCATCGCCAAGCTTGCCTTCCACACCAAGGAAAGTCCCTCCTGGACACGGGACGTAGTCTTCAATCTTGTATCTTCATAGTCCAGGAGTCCGGCTGAAGGTATAGTCCGGCTATCCGAACATCCCCTAATCCAGGACTCCCTCAGTCCTCCTGTCCGATCACCTTCGATTGTAGGGACCACCCCACTAGTATCCGTCATGGCGGATTCGCCGCACTGGTCTTAGACCCAATTATTGACGGATTTCACCTCACTCGAGTCCTTATGGATGGCGGCAGCAGCCTGAACCTGCTTTACCAGGACACAGTGTGCAAAATGGGTATAGATCCCTCAAGGATCAAACCCACAAAACGAACTTTAAAGGCGTCATACCAGGTGTAGAGGCCCATTGCACAGGCTCAGTCACACTGGAAGTGGTCTTCGGATCCCCGGATAACTTCCAAAGCGAAGAGTTAATCTTTGATATAGTCCCGTTCCGCAGTGGTTATCATGCACCGCTTGGGCGAACCGCATTTGCGAGATTCAATGCGGTACCGCATTATGCATACCTTAAGCTCAAGATGCGAGGACCTCAGGGGGTCATTACAGTTAGTGGAAACACAGAGCGCTCTCTCCGAACGGAGGAGCACACTGCGGCCCTCGCAGCGGAAGTGCAAAGCAACCTCTTAAGGGAATCCACTAGTTCGGCGTTTAAGGACCCAAACACCTTCAAGCGCGCCCAGAGTAATCAGCAACAGGACTGCCTGGCACGTTCCGAGCTCACATAGCAATGTGGCCCCCACCCCGGCCCAAGCCAAACGGCGAAATTCGTGCCACACGTACATAATTACGCATTAAAAATACCATGGGTATAGGTGGGGAGGGGGGCATGACTACGGCACGCCCCAAGACGCGGCTTAAACCACACTAGGGGCTCCCCGTTTTGTTTTTTTTCTCTTTTTAGGACTTTAATCTCTGGAAACCCGGTCCGGCAGCATGATTGCCAAACATATGATGCAGCAACCAAGAAGGCAGAAAGCTACGTCACACCATGGAACTCCCAGGTGGATTACAATAACGAGTGTAATACTTGCCTTAATACTATTCTTCAGCTCACCCTTGGAGGGGACATAGTCCTACTTTTTGCTTATTGCACTGCATGTATCATTCTGCTTTTATGCACCTTTTTGAATAAACAATGCATAGCATTAAGACTATTATTGCATTCTTCTCTTTTTATATATATATATATGTTCATTCATGACATCCAGCACCCGTACACTCTGGTACGGCCAATACACCAGGGGCTTAAGTACCCCACAATATGGTGTGAGAAGTCCGAACACTTTCACAAGTGCGGCACCCCAAACTTATAGCATTATATGCATCAGCTCCGAATCATGTCTTGGGTCAATAGTTGGGTTTGCCCGGCTCCCATGTTTTGGTACCTTACGTTCCGCTATATCGGCTAAGGTAGCACTGGGAGAACTACTGCGATTGTGTCCCGGTTCTTCCGGACGAGCACCTCAGTAGAGAAAGCCGAAAACTGACTGTCATGATGCGGCGAGAGCTGGTCGCTGTTCGAGAGGTCTCAAATCCTTAAAGATTTTTTCCGCTTCGGGCGAGGAGTCGGCCTTATCCGATTTAGGCGTACATAGCGCCCCAAGTTCGGCCTTCTGAATACTAGGGGCTTCGCCGAAATTTAAAATTGTAGACTTCTATGGCTAAGTGAGAGTGATAAAGCTTTATAGTCCGATTGCCTGGTTCGTTGTGCTGAACACCTCCTTCGAAGGACCCAAAACTGGGATAAAGAGTGGTCAGGTTTATCCCGAACACCTCAGTACTAGTTACATGGGGGCAGAAGCCGACGACTGGCCAACTCTCAAATTTTATAAACAGCCGCACAGAAGGTAATATTTTAAATTAACAAGCGTTACATAGCGCACAT
Organism: Triticum urartu; assembly: GCF_003073215.2. NCBI lineage: Eukaryota > Viridiplantae > Streptophyta > Magnoliopsida > Poales > Poaceae > Triticum > Triticum urartu. The sequence continues at coordinate 288,536,264 of NC_053026.1, forward strand.
GAACTCATTCCACATTACAGGATCACATGAGTACATTCATTCAAATATACATCCTTAGCACATTCCTCTGCCACAAGGCGAGCACCCTTCAGGAAACTGTCATAATACTTTTCGGGGTGGCGATGCTCCTTGTCCTACGGTGGCCCCTCCTTCACCAGCTTTTCGGCGTCCATCTTTGCCCAGTGCACTTTTTCCCAGGCAAAAGCCCTGCGCGCATCCTCAATGCAGACGGACCGCTTTATGACTTCAAACCATGGACAGGCGTTCACAAGCCGCCTTACCAGGCCGAAATAGCTGCCAGGCAGGGGCTCGCCAGGCCACATCCGGACTATGAGGCCCTTCATGGCCAGTTCGGCCACCATGTGAAGCTCGACCAGTCGCTTCAACTGGTCGCTCAAGGGCATCGGATGTTCGGTCCCAGTATACTGAGACCCGAACAACTTCTCTGTCAAGCTCCCTTCCTCGGCCTGGTAAAACTCCGCGGCATCCGACACACTGCTGGGTAGATCTGCGAATGCTCCTGGAGAGCTCCGAATTCGGGTAAGTAAAAGGGAAGTTTCCTTCACATGCTTGCTTTGCATAATGAATGCCTTACCCGCCGCTATCTTCTTGACCGCCTCAATTTCCTAGAGGGCCTTTTGGGCTTCGGCCTTGGCATTTTGTGCGTTCTCGAGGGCCTTCGCAAGCTCGGACCCTTGTGTCTTAGAGTCACGCTCCAAGGACTCGTACTTCTTGACAAACTCCTGGAGCTCTTGCTGAACCTCGTCGACTCAGGCCTCTTGCTTCTCGCGCTCGGCGTGCTCCTTGGCCGCTTTGCCTTCGGCCTCGGACAGCGCCTTCTTCAGGGCCGCCACTCCGGTCGTGGCCCCTAGCAAAATTCATGACGATCCTGTGATCTAACAACCACTTACCTTTTTATTTATCAATAAACAGACGAGGTATTACTTACCTTTGTTCTCTTCGAGCTGCCTCTTGGTAAGGCCGAGCTCTTCCTTGGACCGCTCAAGGTCCCGCTTCAGTGCGGAGACCTCCGCCGTGCGAGCGGCAGCGGCCAGCAGTGAAGCCTGCTTATTCACAAAGACATATTCAGATTAGACTCCTGTGATTATTATTTGATCGTCTGTTCGGCCTTTCTTTGCGAACACCAAACAGAGCATCAGGGGCTACTGTCTATGCTGTAACATCTTCTCATAATTTGATTACTTACCTCAAAGCCTGTTAGGAGGCTGGCACAGGCTTCAGTCAGTCCGCTACCTCCTTGACCACCGCACTCATGATAGTGCGGTGCTCTTCGTCAATGGAAGCGCCGCGAAGCGCTTCCAGCAAATTGTCCGATGCCTCTGGATGGACAGAGGCCATCGGCACAGAAGGCTTTCCCCCCTTGGCGAGGGGTCGCCCGATAGAATTCGGAACCACTGGAGGTTCCGGCGCAGTATTCGGCTGGGGGCTAGACTTGCTGCCCCCGGCATTAGAGCCCATGGGAGTCTTGCCCATTGTGCGCCCAGCGTCCGGAATGTCACCTTGGGGAGCCTCCGGAACTATCTCCCCTCGGTTCAGTACCCTTTGAGACAACACCTCGACGTCGTCCGTAGGGCGGGGGCAGGAGGCGGTCGGGAATGAATCGTTGTTCATCTCTGACGGGCCCAAAGACTCATCCGAAGAGGATACGTCGATATGGGCTTTGGATGGGCTGCATGATCAAGTTCGGCATGATAAG